>NC_142811.1:9338932-9621650 GCF_049724085.1 Artemia sp. Qi Xiang Cuo
CCATTCTTGTTTGTGAGTTTGGTTTTCGGGCGCGAAAAAAGGTTAAAATCGGCGTGTGTATATGTTTATGTTTCTTCTGAATTAGTGAAGTCCTGTGGACTGCGTGGTTCGCTTGGGATCAAGCAGAAGAGGGGAGAGAACCTGCCGGAAGCGCCGTATTGGTACCTGCCGGTTAATTAGCCTTAAATTGCAGGGAACAGGTGAGCAGGTCTCGACGCTTCCCTTGCTCCCGGTGATCTCCTGCTGCTGAGGTTTCCCTGATGTTCCTTGATGTAGATGGCAGTGAGAGCGCTTTGAAAAAGCTGCCTCCGCCTTCTTAGTTTAGCTAGTCCAGTGCTCGTTTTATCCGGATTCCTGCTGTGATAGTGAAAGTAACCAAAGACTTGCTGTTCCTGACTTTGCTTAGTGCAATCATCATGCAAATTAAATACGAAAAACCGGCCCTAATGAAGATTCAATCACCGGATTTATCAGTGGCACCATCTACCTTTTGTAACTTATGGCTATTTGGACTCTTAAAGAAACCACCAGTGCGCACTGAGATAGCTCGCTACTTAGGGCTACCAGAGTGCTCTCGCTTATCGGACTGCTTGAATAAGCGAACCCACCGTGGCAAACGAGGAGGAAAAAGGAAACGCCAAATGAGAATCCCGGTGTATATCTCCCGCAGGAGAAAGACAAAGGACCGGCTGACGAGGACGAGTAACCTAATCGTAATCCGTTGCGCTCCTCCTCACGATACTCCACCCCTACTTGTCCCCTGGTTTATAGAGAATGTTAACTGCAGTGCTTCGGAACCTACTCCTCCAAATTTGCGCCCGGAGCGATTCTCAGCAAAATACGAACTTCCGAATATGCTAATGTGTAACGCTCGATCTTTGAACAATAAAATGGACGAGCTGGAGGTATTAATTAAGCAGAATAACGTACCCATTGCAATAATCAGCGAGTGTTGGGACATTACTGAGGAGACTGCACGGATTAAAGGTTACAGAAGCTACCTCAACACTCGACGTGACCGAGGCCTTGACCGTCGCGGAGGTGGCGTAGGACTTTATATACGTGACAAAACTGTTAAGTAGCCCCAATGATTCGAGCCATGAGATTGTGTGGGTGGAGTGCAGACCGGCGCATCTGTCACGAAGATTCTCCTGCTTAATAGTTGCGTCAGTGTACTATCCAGAAAGCGCTGGGAACAGAAAAGAACTTATTGAGCACATACAAGTGTTCGTCGACAGAATGCGCCACAAGTACACTTCCCCTGCGTTTGTGATTGCTGGCGATTTCAATCAGACCAATCGTCAGTGGGTCTCAAACGTTTTGGATATGAAACAAGTAGTGAACTTTCCGACTCACCAAAGTGGCAGTACTCTTGACATGATCTTTACGAACTTGGCAGATCTTTATAACGCTCCCCGATCTCTAGGTCCCCTTCAGAATTCTGATCATTTTATAATTTTCTGGGAAGCACAAGCAAGTATCCCACGACCGAAACCAACAAAAACCACAATTCGGCCCATCACAAGGTCTTCAATAGCTCAATTCGGTTGCTGGATTGGTACTTACGATTTTGATGATATTTGCGCAGAGACCGACATTAATGTCAAAGTCAGCAAACTAAACAGGCTTCTGTTGGAAAAGTTCCATGATTTTTTCCCAACA
This sequence comes from Artemia sp. Qi Xiang Cuo, assembly GCF_049724085.1. NCBI lineage: Eukaryota > Metazoa > Arthropoda > Branchiopoda > Anostraca > Artemiidae > Artemia > Artemia sp. Qi Xiang Cuo. Next base: position 9,340,595 of record NC_142811.1, read on the forward strand.
AAAGTTATTACAGTTTGTGACACTGACAAACCATGGATCACCCGCGAACTCAAGCAGATGATAAAAACTCGCTGTAGTCTCCACAAAGCTGGAGATCAAGCGGCTGCAGCCAGTTTGCGTAACAGAATTGTGAAGTTAAACAGACTAGCCAAAAGACAGTATGTAAAAGAGAAAATAACGCCATTACTGCACACTGACCCACACAAATGGCACTCCTTGGTCAAAACCCTTGCATGGAAATCAACGCCAAAGGACCTGAGACTGCTCAAAGATGACGGCACAATAACATCAGCTACTAAAGTGAACAATTTTTTCTCCGGCATATGCACCACATATCCATCAATCGCAAATTCGGAAATTAAGAATATCATTGCTGACACCGAGACTGATGAGACATTTGAAGTATCTGAATATGCCGTCATTAAGGAACTTCAGAAACTGAAAGTAAACTCTGCGTCTTACCCTGGTAAACTCCCTGTCAAGTAGTTACACGAATTCTCCATTTTTCTCGCAAAGCCACTCAGCTCTATTATTAACCACTGTTTTCACGAACAAGTGATCCCCAGTGTTTGAAAGAGAGCTTATGTGTGCGTCATTCCAAAAGTGGAAAACCCGAATTCTTGCGACCAACTCCGCCAAATTTCGATAGTTCCGAACCTCTCTAAGGTAGCGGAATCATTTATATATCGTGAACTTATGTCACAAGTCCAGGGCTCTCTTGATCCATACCAATACGGGTGCTTGAAAGGTAGTAGTACAACTGTTTATCTTGTGCGTCTGTATCACCTTATTGTTGAGTGGCTTGACCAAGGAGGCACAATTGTAGATCTCCTAGCCGACTATAGAAAAGCCTTCGACTTGATACGCCATTATACTGCAGTGAAAAATCTGAAGGTTATGGGAGCTTGCAGACATATTCTCTTATTAATAATAGATTTCTTACGCGGCCGACTAGAGAGTGTATATGGTCTCTACCCGGGGGATACTGACTCGGAATGGTCTGAGCTTACGTGTGGTGTCCCACAAGGCACTAAACTCGCTGCCTTGTTGTTCTTGGCTGTGATCAACTTCGTCCAGGCTGATTTTGACGAACGGTTCAAATTCGTAGATGACCTTTCCACCCTCTTAAAATACCTCATTGAGAAGTCTCAAATCGTTCCCCAGTTCAGTGAATCATTTATCGACAACTTTAGAGACCAGTGTTCTGAAAACAGCCTCCAAATCAACGAAACGAAAACAAAAATTCTTCGATTTAACCCTCTCAAAAGGTATTTTCAGTGCCCCCCTCCACCATACCAAAGCGTATCGTCGGCAGTTATTCTCGGTGTTACGTTCAGCGTTGACTCTTCGTTTAGCCTCCACGTCCAAGGGGTAGTGAAAAAGGCGAACTGTGCCATGCGTACCCTTTTACTGATGCGAAGATTTGGTTTTTCAGTGCCGCAATTGAAAACAGCCTACCTGACATATATTTGCCCGATATTAGAGTATGCGTGCCCTGTATGGGGTCCATAGGTTCGGAACACTGTCTATATGAGCGAAGTACTCGAATCAGTCCAGAAAAGAGCAGTGAAGGCCATACTGTCTGATCAGTACACCGATTACGAATCAGCACTGTCTCAACTAAATTTGCCGTCACTCCACGATCGCCGTTTTCAACTTATCTGTAAATTTGGCCAGTTTCCTCTGACATGGATAAACACAGAAATATATTACCCCCAATGCTGACAAAAAAAGTAACTACAAGATCAAAAGCAACAAAGTTAGCCCAGCCCAAGTGTCGCACTAATCGCTTCAGCAATTCGTTTGTGCCTTTTTATGTTTCTGTCTACAATAAGTGACATGTGTATTAATTTGTTTGTGTCTTTGTTCACTTTGTAAATAATAGCGCGATTTAGTCGGGATTTAAACCCTGACTACGAAAGCTTTTATGTTAATAAATGATTCTGATGTAAGTTGCCTATTATTAGAATATAAGGTTTTTATGGAAAGGGTGGTCATATTAACTTTGGAGGGGGCGTAGTTAATCGGAAATTGAAACTTCTAGTTCTTTTTTAAGAGTCAAAAGTGATCAATGGACATCTAGCCCACGCCCCACTTTTTCAAAGGGCATCCGGTCAAAATTTTGAGATTGCCATTTTGTTCAAAAAAGTTCAAAGGCCAAATAACTATGCTTCGCGGGTTGAACCCCCGCCCCCAACCCTGGGGAAATGGCTGTGCGTTACGGAATTCGATTTACGTTGCAACTTCGATTTACGGTGCAAGGGCTGTAAGTTATGCAAGTTGCTTATTGTTACTTTGATACGTTTTTACTTTCATGCTTTTTTTTTACTTTGGTATTGTTACTTTGATACTAGTTTTGATTCTTTGATGAACATTTGATGTTGAAAAAACAGGTTTGACTCTAAAATAAGGAATTTTTAAAACCTTGAAAGATTTTGCTATAAAGATCGATCTGTTATTAATTAAAACAAAAACTTTCCGAATAATGTTTCAGTCAAAGAAAAGTAAAAGTTATATTCAAGTTCGGCTGAGCATACACAAATACCTGTTAAAATTCAAACTCAAAACGACCAAAAATTATTATTAAAGAATAAATGATAACCAAAACGAACAGAAATTAAATAAACAATCATAGCAAAAAAACATACGACAAGTAATAATATAAATGAAAAAATAAATCTTAAAGCGAGTAATGCTTAAACTGAATATCCAAATCCAGCTTAAAACGAAAAAAAACTATTTTGCTATTGAAGTATAAATGAAACCCAAAACGAACAGAAATTAAATAAACAATCAATGCAAATAAAGATACAATAGATACTAATATAAATGAATAAATAAATCTTGAAACGAATGAAACTTAAATTGAATATGCAAATCAAGCTTGAAACGAACAAAAATCACTACAAACAAGAGTTTGGGTATCGCCTCCTTCTCTTACTGTAAAAGTCTAATACCTACTGCGTCATTGGCGCTTTACTGAAAACGAATTATAATTCAAATATTTTCTTTTGTACTTAATATTGATAATAAACATTAAAATTACAGTAAAGTTTTGAAGTGATGAGCTTTCAGCAATTAATATCATTAGACATCAAATATTCAGTTTAATTTATTAGTTCTTTCTAAGATTGTCCAGGATGAACTTAGCTTCACTACAAACAAGAGTTTGGATACTGCCCCTTCCTTAACTGTAAAAATCTATTGAAAATGAAAATGAAAATGAAATTAAAGTGAAATAAAATTAGAACTGATGGATCTTTCAACAATTAATATCATTATGAATCAAATATTCAATTTGATTTTGTTTATACTCTCCAAGACTGTTCAAGACACATATAATTGTCAAGAAAGCGCCAATATTTTTGAAATATTTCTGATACCAACTTTGACAACACATGCAAATAGTGTGCTTAGCACCAAATACGCTTAGCCTTTTTCTCAGACCTAAGATATAACACATCTCTCCCCCCTCCCCCGTCCGCTTTTTCCATTAAGACATGACATATGTAAGCAATGGCCAAATGATGAAATATTTAGTCTTCGTCACAAGAGTTTCGGAAGTTGTTTCAACACCAGAAGCAAAATTGCTATTGCAGAAAATTACTTGGAGATCTTTGGAGTAGGGGGGGGGACAAAAAGGAACGTGGGAGAGGGGCTGATTTCCCTTCAGTCGCTTTTGACTTTTGAACTTGAAGGGCACTGAACTGAATCTTGAAGGGCTCTTGAACTTTTATTACGCAACTGAAGTATCAGTTGCGTCAGTATCAATATCTAGAATTACAAATAAGAATGTTGGTGAAGGGGGCTTCATTAAAATTCTTATTTTTAATTCTAGCGGAATAGGCTTTATAGTCAGGACTCTCGAAAATTACGCAAGTTCGATAGTGAAGCACTTCAAAACTTTGCTTCCCATTTTTAAAACATTAATTTTAGTTCTTTTGACTAACATTTTTCATAAAAAGTTTGCGTCGCTCATTGATATTTGAGTTATCATTTATATAGCCTAGCACCTTAAAGAATTGATATTGAAAAGTTTTTAGTCATACATTACTAAGTCGTGTTTTGATTATACTGTATATTATTTTTTTTCTATTTTAGGTTTGCCAACAGATCTACTGTTTTGCAAAAAAGAGTCCACAAATGAAAACGACGTTTTGAGCTCTTCCTGCCCTCCTAGTGCAGGAGGGCATATAGAGGCCTCCTATATAGAGCCAGAAATTTGTCCAGTTTCTGAAATTGTAGTGCCTCATCCAGTTCATATATATATTGACGAAAAATATTCAAGTTTTCAAGACTTCAATATGGACACAATTCCTCTGAGAAATAATTTGAATAATATCCAGCCAAGGGTGCTGGTGAGGGCAAAACCCATTATTATGCTACAGGATCTAACCAGTAGGCATATTGATGAAACGGCAAATGGCATCTGGCGATGTGATCTTTGTGGTAAAATTGAAAACTGCTTCTTGATGTTAGACCTCCATCAGAACACTGGATGTGAGAAACTATCTCCAATTGAATGTGACATCTGTCCTGCAGTAATTCAAGATTATTCTGAATTTGTTTTACATTTTGTGGAGCATCAGCTTGGAAAAACTAGGAAATGTCCAATTTGTTTACATGAAGAAATTGGTGACCCAAAGTACCATTTGCTCTCGGCAGGTCATTTTTCACAAAATTCGCTTCAGTTTGAATCATTTTTAAACCTACCATTAGTTAGTAGACCTTTATATTTAAATTCAGTTGGTATCTGTGATTTAAATACTAAAGATCATATTTTAAAATCTAAAGATACTAAAAAACAATATGTAATTAGCCCTTTTGTGCATAACGGTAGTGAAGAGCCCCAAAAGCCTAAAACCTCCAATAAAAGTTTACCAAACCAGTCGTCTGTGAATAGAAAATTAAAGTTAAACAATAGTGATAATCCATCCCAATGCAAAATTTGCAAGAAAATATTTTCAAGTGTCAACAATTTGAATGTTCATTTGAGGCTGCACTCTGGTGAAAAGGCGTATGAGTGTAAAATTTGCAATAAAAAGTTTGCCCAAAAGTCGAATTTAATTTTTCACTTAAGATCGCATTCCGGTGAAAAACCTTATGGGTGCAAAGTATGTAATAAAAAGTTTTCTTCGGGATATTATTTAGTCCATCACATGCGTTTACACAGTGGTGAATCGCCGTACCACTGTAAAACATGCTATAAAAAGTTTGCTTTGAGATCTTGCTTAACGAATCACATGCGGATACACACTGGTGAACGGCCATACAAATGTAAAGTTTGTACTAAAAGTTTTTCCCAAAGTAGTCACTTGATTGTTCATATGAGGTTACACTTTGGCGAAAAACCATTTGTCTGTGAGTTGTGCAGTAAAAATTTTTCACAAAAATACCGTTTGATTGACCATATGAGGGTACACACTGGTGAAAAACCGTACAAGTGTCGAGCATGTAATAAAACGTTTGCTCAAAAGTCTAATTTTACTCGCCACTTGAGATTGCATTCTGGTGAAAAACCTTATGGCTGCAAAATATGCAATAAAAAGTTCTCTTATAGATTTTATTTAAGTCATCACATGCGATTACATAGTTGTGAAATACCGTACCAATGCAAAATATGCAATAAAAAATTTGCTTCGAGTTCTTATTTAACTATTCACTTGCGGTTACACAGTGAAAGGCCATACGAATGTAAAATATGTAATAAAAGTTTTTCTCAAAATGGCAGTCTAATCGTTCATATGAGGTTACACTCTGGTGAAAAACCTTATGAATGTAAATTGTGTGGTAAAAAATTCAATCAAAAGTCTCATTTAACTGAACATTTGACGTCACACTATGGTCAAAAATCTTTTGGCTGCAACGTTTGCTCTAAAAATTACTCTTCTAGATCATCTTTGTATAGACACATGCGGTTCCACAGTGATGAACGACAATACAAATGTGAAATTTGTAATAAAAGTTTTTTTCAAAATAGCAACTTGATGGTTCATTTGAGGTCACACTCTGGTGAGAAACCTTTTGACTGTAAAATATGCAATAAAAAATTCACTCAAAAGTCTAGTTTGACTTACCATTTTCGTTCACACTCCGGTGAAAAGCCTTATAAATGCAAAGTATGCAGTAAAAAGTTTTCATCAAGGTCTTATTTAACTATTCATATGCGGTTACACAATTATGAAAGATGACACGAATGTGAAATATGCAACAAACGTTTTACTAAAAAGAGCACCTTGAATGTTCACATGAGGTTACACCCTGGTGAAAAACCTTAAGATTGCCAAGTATGTAGTAAACAATTTATTCAAAAGCATCATTTGATTGATCACTTCAAGTCACACTGTGGTAAAAAGCCTTATGACTGCTAAGTATGCCAGTAAAATTTTACTTCGAGATATAGATTGATTCAAATCATGTGTGGTTACACATTGCTGAACGATTATACAAATGCAAAGTATGTAATAAAAGTTTATCTCAAAAAAGCAATTTGATTGTTTGTAAGAGGTTATACTCTAGTGAAATATCCTATAAATGTAGAATACGTTGTAAAAAAAAATATATAATCAAAAGTCTTATTTGACATTTTCGTTACTTTTGGTCACACTCTGGTGAAAAACCCTATGACTAGTAACCAATAAAAAAAAAAATTAAAAGGCGTCATTTGGCTTGTAATATGATGCTAAACAACCATAAAAAAAATACGACATAATTATCCAAAATATGACACATGGTTAAAATAATAATATTAATGAGATTTATAGTAATTTCAATTTAACAAAGATTCTTAGAGGGAATTCGCTTGATTACGTTTGAAGCCTCTTAAGGATGTAAAATCATTGGATTGAAAAATACTTAAAATAAAATTTTCTCTTTCAATTTTTTTCTTAACGTTACATACAAAATACACATAAACGAGAATAATCCTAAACCGAAGCGTAAAAGTTCAAATTTACCTTACTCAATAGGGGAGACACACGGGTAAGACAAAACACCAGTAAAAGATGTTTTGTTCAGTTGACATCTGAAGATATCATGAGAAGTCACATTAGAGGCAATACCTTGAAGAAAGTGTTCATAGCGATCTGGGTGGATTCTGCTTCTTTAAAATGGTGATTTACATCCTTTCGAACCTATTTTAAAAAGTATTATTTGAATGTCCATCTGATATTATGTAATAACAAGTGGATGGCTTGTGGCCATTTTACTTGTCTCTATGGCAAATTTTGATCCTTAGGTACATTCATTGTCTTATCGAATATAGTTTTGGATATGTTTCAATTAAGTTTGTTTTCATTTAGTGTGTATTTTCACGATCTGTGAAACAGGACAGCTTTCTCTTTGTCGTTTTATAATTGTCAGTTCATTATATTTTTGCCCTTGGCTTGAAAATAAAACATTTGAGTTTTCGTAGGGATTAGAAGTTATTTCCCCTCTACCTTGAACTAAGTAGGAACTTTGTAAGATATTGTTTCAGCCTGGGATTTGTATGCCCCTGGTTTGGATAGCGTTATTCCTAGAGAGACTTATTGTCAGAGTTTTGGGTATTCTACGCCCGACATACGGCCTAGCAGCTATAGGCTAAAAGGGCTAGTCTTTTGAAGGAAACTACGGGCAATTTCTCTTAGTTATTGTGTTAAGTGTAAGCTGCCTCCGCCAATAACCTAAAAGGTTTAGGTGTATTTCCCCTGATAAATTACGATCCCCTCCTTGCGGATATCTCTCCTCTGGAAAATTCACCATGAAAATTACTCCCCACACATACACAAATACATGTAGGATATATGTGTAAAGTCTTATGGTATTTATTTTTGTATTTTATTTCTTTTAATTCTTCTTTTCGTTTTTTTGGGTTCAGGTGTTAAGTTATTATAACAGGATACTATAAAGGCTAAACAATTTAGTTAGCACCTTACTCATGGTGCTAACTAAACTCATGTGCTAACTCATTTTCAGGTGCTAACTCATCAGTTAGCACCTTAGAGTTGACGTTTCCTACAGCAGAAGTAAAAGGTTCGTTTTGAGATGGGTCAGCTCAGAGAATCAATAGAAATTTCAGACGCTCGGGCTACAGGTAGGGGCACTAATTCTGGGGGGGGGCATACCCCCCAGAGTTTTAAAAATACCTTGTTATTTTTATTTCATACCTATTTTCTATTTTAGCTATGCGCTATGTTAAAGCAGCGAGACTCTCTTAACTGGTCGTTTTTTGTCGCCCTGTGCTTCGTTAGTTTCACAGCTATTAAATAGTACCGTTACTGTTTGATGACCCAGTGAAGGCCAAAATTATGATGGAAAAAATGCCATGATGCAATGCTCTGATAGAGAATTAACTCAACAAAGACCAAAGTAATATGTGCCAACTCCCATAGTCCCCTTCTATATCCATAGATGGCAACAACATCGAACATTTTAGAGAACTGGTCTTCCCTGGATTCCTTATGGATTAGGTGTGTGGGGGGGGGATCAAGAAACTAAAAGGTGTATCCACCTAGCCTTTGTTAGCTTTTCTCAGCTCGAAAAATCACTATGGAATTGTCGAAGCACAAGCCTCACTACAAAAATTAGAATCTACGAGACGATCGTCAGAAATACTCTCATATATAGGTGCGAAGTATGGGATGTCAAAGATCAAAATAGCAGTAAACTGGATGTCTTTGATCACAACTGTTTTCGTCGTATTCTACGCGGCCAGTGCCGAGAGTGAGTGTTGGACAAGGGGATCCGTTAGCGCTATAAACAACAGTACCCAATCTCGGAAATTGTAAAGAGACGACGGCTCGTGTACCTCCGCCATTGTCTACGCAGTGAAGATTAACGATGCATTTCGAGTCAGTTATTAAAGCACAGCCGCTCTAATATTGGAACGTCGACCTAAAGGCCAGAAGGAAGATTGGTGGCCAGTGATGTAAAACGATGTAGAGCCGCTTGGAGGCTTCCGCCTCTTCGGTAGGCTCTGGGACAGTGATTGGTCGTTCCATTTCAAAGCTGTTGCACATTAACCGTGGCTCATGGAAGACTTCTGTTGGTGAAATTATGAATGCAGGGCGATGCGGAGCAGCTTCTAGTTCCCATCAAAAGTAAAGTAATCGATTTGGGCAAAGAGAAAATGCAGCAGTACGAAAAAAACAGCATCTTTTAGAAAAAATCATTATTGACGAAATATTCTTTAGATTTTAGTCACAGAATGGTAAGTTAGTTTTTTTTAATTTTAGTTACAGACGGTTATTCTGAAATAAAAACGGGAAGTACATGTATTTCAATTTGGAAAAATAATGCGATCCCTAAGAAAACAACAACTTCTGTTCACCCAAACATGGAAAAACATACAGTTTTCTATATATTATCTTGAACATCTTAAACACGAATGAGTGATGACAGGGTAAGGACTTTTGATGGATATTTTCGTTTAATAGAGAGTTATAGGGATTTTCCGACTCAAATAGAATTTTATCAACAAAAGTTGAAAACATTGATATATGAACGGGTTAAGAAGACAGTAATCAGGGTTGCCACTCATAGTGATTTATCGCTATTGCTGGTGATTTTTTTTTTCGTAGTTTGAAAAGTATATTTCAAGTAACTTGTGGACCATGGGCATTTCAGACACATACACTTAAAATATATCTAATTTAATACTATTGTTGGATCATGTTCAGGAACTTTGGTTTTAGTCTTGAAAAATAAGGTAATTGTATCTCTGAAGTGGTATCTTATGGGTGAAAAGTATATTTTAAGTAACTTGTTGACCATTAAAAATTAAGGAACTTGGGTTTTAGTTTAAATAAATAAAGTTTTTCCATATCTCAAGTGGTATTTTGTGGATAATAAGTAAAATTTGAGTAACTTTAGGTCCTTGGGTATTTCAGATGCATAAACTTTAATAATTTAAAACATTATTAAAACTTTAAGGAATATATATCATTATATGTATACTACACTGACAATCCACAGCCGTTTTTTCAGTAAAGGACAAATTGGGTTCTGGGATTGAAAAGGGATGGTGATTGTCAAAGATGTACTTTACAGACCCTGCATCTACACCGAACAAAATTGTTATTTTAACATTTTTACTAGATGTGTATTGAGAATGTATGGGCGTGGGGGGCAGGGTTGTTGCCCTCCAATCACTTTCAACTATTAAAAAGGGCACCAGCCCTTTCAATTTCCAATCAAATGAGCCTTTTTCGAAATTCAGAGTGATCAGAGGGTCGATACCCCCTCCATACCTCGTATTTTCCCGAAATGCATGCAATAAAATTTTTTTGAGAGCCATTCTGTTGAACGTAATTGAAAGGACCAGAACTTTGAGGATGACACCCTCACCCCCCCCCCCCCCCCACAGCCCTCAGGGCAAGGGTTATAAGTTATGCTCTGGGGACAAAATAAGGTATATTTAGAAAGGGTGATCGTATAAACTTCGGAGGAGGTTTGTTGGATTGGTAATCAGGATTTCTAGTCCTTTTTTTAAGATTCAGAGTGATCGGAGGATGGATAACCCCCACCCCCTAAAAAAAACCTCGTATTTTCCCGAAATACATCTAATAGAAACTTTGAGATGGCCATTTGTTGTCCTAGATATTTCGAAAAAGGCTCATTTGATTGGAAATTGAAAGGGCTGGTGCCCTTTTTATTAGTTGAAAGTGATTGGAGGGCAACAAGCCCTCCATGCCCATCAATTCCCAAAACACATCTAATCAAAAATTTGAAATAGCCATTTTATTCAGTGTAGTTTAAAGGTCTGGAAATTATGTCTTTGACAACCCCCATACCTTTTCAAGACCAGAACATAATTTGCACTTTACTGAAAAAAAATGACTGTGGATTGTCAGTTTAGTATACATATACTGATATATATTCCTTAAAGTTTTAATTTTTAAATTATGAAAGTTAAAAAAGTTAAAACATTTCAAACGTATCTTGTTTATTTTAATCATACAATAAATAACCGAGTCACACTCAAAACGAGCAAAAATTAACATGAGTAGCGCTGACAACCCCCATTCCTTCTCAAGACCAGAACATAATATGTACTTTACTGAAAACAAAATACATTTTAAATGTTTTCACTTTGTTTTTACTTGTTTAAAATGTTTTTTACTAGATATATGAAAGGGGAAGTCCTCACCCTTGTACTCCAATTACAGCACGAGTGACTGGTGCCAGAACTCAATTTTCGCTTCACTGAAAACAAAATACATTTGAAATGTTTTCACCCTTCTTTTTTTCATAAATGAAAAATTGCCAAAACCTTAAGGAAGAGATGTCAGTATATGTAAATTAAACTGACAATCCACGGTCATTTGTTTTTTTTTTTTTTTTTTTTTTTTTTTTTTTTCAGTAAAACGCAAATTGTGTTCAGGTTTTGAGAAAGCATAGAGGTTATCAGCACTACTCAAGTTAATTTTTGCTCGTTTTGAGTTTGACTCGGCTGCTTACTGTAATTTCTTTTCGCTTTAAGTTTCTTTTGTTTATTGATAGTGATTTGTGGTAGTTTTATGCTTGGAAGATTATTTGACTTAATTTTTGCTCATTCTTGGCTGAATGGAGCTCTTTACTTTTTTTAAAAACTTGTCTTGTGAAAAAAGTTTTTTAAACTAATCCAATGAAAACAAGTAAAATGGTACCAAGTTGTTGTTGCAGCAATTTTTTTTATTAATAAGCAAACCACAGCCAATGGTAATAAAAAGTTGGATAACTCATTTAAAAAAACTGCCTAATAAGAAAAAAATGGCCAAATTGGATTACTGAATTATAATTCAATATTTGGTCTTGTAATGTCCTTCAAAATGAGCCCTCCTTAACAGAAGCTAAAACCAAGCAAACTGAGAGTACAGTGAATGCTGTGACATCAAAGTTGAAAAACCAGTTTGAAAAAACATGCCTAATGAGAGAATAGAAAATTCTCATCAGGTACTTACATTTGTAATAGAATAAATATGATGAAATAAATGGTAATTTTCGTGTCATCAATGTTAGATTATCAGAGCTATGATGCTAACACAGCTGTCACTAACAATTCATTACAGCACCAATACAACTTAGGTCAACACAGGTGTACATGGTTCTTCTCAATCCCCAGCCTGCTTAAAGCTTGACTTTTTAATGAACTTACTATTCCCTTTAAGTCATTTTTTAAGGAATCTTACGAGAATGTAATAGAGAAAAACAGGTTTATTTCAATCAATCAGTGACAAACATACTAAAAACGTATTAAAAACAACAACAAAAGATTATATAATAAAAAAAAACTCCGATAATTTCCACTCCACGTCCGGGAGCCTTTATCAACACGAAAGAAAGAAAAAGAAAAGAGAGAAAAAGAAAATAAATTAATCATTTAAATAAAGAGACAAAACACAAGACAACAAGAGGAAACAAAAGCAAAGATAAACAAATAAATAAAACTCACATCCTAATAAACTTCCTCAAAACTGCTCAACCGTAACACTGAAAAGAAACACCGAAACTTCTAAGTATTTTTCCTCTATAAGATCAGATTGGCAAATGGGATATCTTAATAAACTTCCCCAATACTGCTCAATTGTAACACGGAAAACAAATACCAAGATTTCTAGATATTTTTCCTTTATAAGATCAGATTGGTAGATGGGATATCTGCATGGGCGTAGGCAGCATATTGTCTGGGGGGGCACGCGATAGTGTGATGGAGGGCCTTTTATCAACTGCTTTTCCAACCATCTGCTTTTCAAGCCATATCTAATGTAAATTTGAAGGTCTAATGGGGGTGGGCATCTGCCCCCCTCCCTACGCCCATGGATATCTGAATAAACTTCCTCAATACTGCTCAACTGTAACGCAGAAGAGAAACGCCAAAATCTTTATTTTTCCTCTATTAGATTTGATTGGCAATTGAGATATCTTAATAAACATCCTCAATACTGCTCAATTGTAACACAGAAAACAAATACCAAGATCTCTAGATATTTTTGCTCTATAAGATCAGATTGGCAGGTGGGATATCTGAATAAACTTCCTCAATACTGCTCAACTGTAACACAGAAGAGAAACGCCAAAATCTTTATTTTTCCTCTATTAGATTCGATTGGCAATTGAGATATCTTAATAAACATCCTCAATACTGCTCAATTGTAACACAGAAAACAAATACCAAGATCTCTAGATATTTTTGCTCTATAAGATCAGATTGGCAGGTGGGATATCTGAATAAACTTCCTCAATACTGCTCAACTGTAACACAGAAGAGAAACGCCAAAATCTTTATTTTTCCTCTATTAGATTCGATTGGCAATTGAGATATCTTGATAAACTTCCTCAATACTGGTCAACTGTAACACAGAAAACAAATACCAAGATCTCTAGATATTTTTGCTCTATAAGATCAGATTAGCAGATGGGATATCTGAATAAACTTCCTCAACACTGCTCAACTGTAACACAGAAGAGAAACACTAAAATCTTTATTTTTCCTCTATTATATTCGATTGGCAATTGAGATATCTTAATAAACTTCCTCAATACTGCTAAACTGTAACAATTGAGCACTATTGTGTTACAATTGAGCACTATTGAGGAAGTTTATTCAAATTAATAAAAAAAAATCTGAAAAAGAAGTTTTCAAAGAAAGTTAAGGCCATATTAAACTTAAGATCAGCAAAATGGAAACCCACAATAGCTCAAACTCAAAACAACCAGACATTACTGCTAAAAAAAAATAAAAACCCTAAGCGAACAGAAATTAGATAAACTATCATAGCAAAAAAACATACAACAGGTACTAATACAAATAAATAAATAAATCTTAAAACGAGTAAAGCTTAATTTGAATATGCAAATCAAGCTTAAAACAAATAAAAATATTTTTCTATTGTATATATGAAATCCGAAACGAAAAGAAATAAAACAAACAATGACAACAAACCATCATACAATAGGTGCTAGGAGCTAATATAAATGAATAATTAAATTTTAAGACAAGCGAAACTTAAATTGAATATGCAAATCAAGCTTTAAACGAACAAAACTCAGTACAAACAAGAGTTTGGGTATTGCCTCCTCTCACTGTAAAAGTCTTAAAACTAAAACTCTGAAAACCACATGTATATTGAACAGTCTTGGAAAGTACAAATAAAATCAAAATATTCACTTTTACAGTTAGGGAAAGGGGCAGTATCCAAACTCTTGTTTCTAGTGAACTATATTTGTCCTGTACAACCTTGAAAAGAAACTAATAAAATTAAACTGAATATTTGATATATAAGGATATTAATAGCTGAAAGTTCATCAGTTCAAAATTTAGTTTTACTGATTTTTATGTTTATTTTCAATGTTGTAATAAGTACACAAGAAAATATTTGTAATATATTTCGGTTTCAGTATTGCGCCAATGACGCGGTAGGTTTTGGACTTTTACAGTGAGAGAAGGAGGCAATACCCTGAGTCTTTGACTCTTGTTTGTAGTGATTTTTGTTCGTTTTGAGCTTGATTTGCATGTTCAATTTAAGTTTAAAACTCGTTTTAAGATGTATTTATTCATTTACATTAGCACCTATTGTATGTTTGTTTGCAATGATTGTTTGTTTGATTTCTCTTCGTTTTGGGTGCCATTTATATTTCAATGGCAAAATATTTTTGTTCGTTTTAATCTTGATTTGCATATTCAAATTATGCGTTACTCGTTTTGATACTTGTTTACTAATTTATATTAGTACCTGCTGTATGTGTTTTTGCTATGATTGTTTATTTACTTTCTGTTCGTTTTGGGTTTCATTTATGTTTTAGTAGTAATTTATGGTCATTTTGAGTTTGAGTTACTATAGGTTTCCATTTTTTCTGATCTTAGGCTCAACATGGCCTTTACTTTTCCTTGAAAAACTTCTTTTTCGAAAAGTTTTTTTTTAGTTGATTTGTTGATTGCAAAAGTTCCAATATTCCAAGTTTTTCAATATTCTCATTTCAAAATAATTTTTATTCGAAAATAAATTCCAAAAAAACTATCTTTCTGTAGTAATAAAATGAAACTGAATATTTGATATATAATGATAATAATTGCTGAAAGCTCGTCACCTCAAGGTTTTATTTCATTGCAATTTTCATTTTATTTTCAAAGTTGTAATAAGTACGAAAGATAATATATGTAATATAATTTCATTAGTAAAGCGCAAAATGCGCTGTAGACTTCATTCTTTTACCGTCAGGACAACAGGCAGTAGCCAAACTCCCATTTGTATTGAAAACTACAGATGGATTTGGGGAAAAGAGGGCAGGGGTAAAGGTAAAAAGTAAAGGATGCGGCACTAAACCCTTAAGGTCCGAACCGATTTTGTCTGAAAATACTATTTTTACATAAAAATACCTTTTGCTCAAAGAAGAGCTGTCCAAACCCAAGTGGTGCTGGTAAAGTGTAGGCAGCTTTTGTAATTCTGTCGAATTCTGCTACTGGCAGCTTTGGAACTTTTTCCATACCTGGTGGTTGGTTGTTGTCTTGACCGATGCTTGTGAAAATACACTTGTAGTCTTCCAGATTTATAGGAGACATAAACCTGTAGACATCATAAGCCTGGAGACACCTATAGACCCAACATCTTTGACCTTGTTCACATTTTTAATAGGAATTACAGGTTTGAGATCCAACAACTTTGGGACCACAAGAACTTCGACCACTTGCGTGGAAGGAATCTCATTCCTTGCTTTAGGTTTAGCTTCCACAGCAGTGGTATTCTCAGAGACTGATTCTCCAGAAAACCAAAGTTTTTAACCGACTCCCTTGGAATGGCTTTGTGTAAAATGAAGAAGTGGTTTAACTTTGAAAAATGGAACACTAGCACACTTTTTGATACTGGGGGCCTGGTAAAATGCAGTCCTTTCTTCATTGGGATAACAATGTACAGGTTATTTCTGCTAACTTTTTGAGCTGCTTCGCCAAGTCCAGTAGTGAATGTACTTCAGAGTTGAGAATGCTTCAGACTTATTGCAGTGCAGCTGTGGACATTATCTACTTCCTGCATACTTGAGTGACCTTGCTCACAGTATCCCTTTGTTACTTTCAACAGTCTAGGGTATGTATGGAATTTTTGCTGACTACCAAAGTTTATTATTGAATTTTGATTTTTGTGGCACATATGAATCCAACCAAAATATAATCTCAGAAACGTATGAATACGTAGATAGAATTATTTCAACAATCAGGACGTTAGCCTTTTCTAGTCAATTCACTCCACAACCTCTAAATGTTTCTAACCATACTACGCAGTACAGTTCTTCTATGAACTCTCCAGAAGCCCGTTGACATGAGAATACACCCGTTACTTTGGAAAAAGATTGTAGAAAAATTAGGAAGCATTATCACGAGGAAGTGTAAATACATTTTCAAGGTCGAAGCATAAAACTGATGTAGAACCTTTAGCCAAATCCAGCTTTATCTCGTCTCATCTCTCAGCCTTACTAATTTAATATCGTTCAATCCTCTTCTTCTTGGTTCAATACATGCTTTTTAGCATCTAGAACGCTTCTCCTCACATGAGTCAAATAAGTCATTCTTGTACTTATGGAAGCCCAGATAATGATTTAAGCAAAGAATAAGCATGTAAATTTTCGAGGATAGTAGAGATTTCTTTTATTATTACAGGTTTTTTGATAACGCTCATTCATTTTAGAAACATTCAAAGTTTCATTTAAAGATTCTTTCTTCAAGTCTAACCTAGGGAAAAGATACTTTATTATTGGAAAAGATTCGATATGCGTTTTCATTATGTCAGTGACTTCTGCCTTTGCTTTGTTAAAAGGTATATCCATCACGTTTTGTTGAGGTGTGTCTGTGCACTTTTCTTACCCTTCTTATGAGAATAGTAGATTCGTCTTTCAGAAATATCAAGGGTTTTCAGGTATTTTTTTTTAAACTTCTTGTAGTACCTTTTCCTGTTAAGAAGTATCATTCGGAGACAATCTTTTGCATTTCAACTTTCTATTCCGTTTCTAAGGATCAAGTTTCGGAATTTGCAGATAGTATATTTTCTTGTCTCGTGTGTTTCCAAAAGTCTTAAAAAACTCCTTTCTCACATTATCACTAATAAAGAATTTACAAAAGAACATGCATGAGATGCTGCACGAGCTTTCCTTCATTTTCCTTTCTCTACTAAAACTTTTTTTGATTTTGGGTCCGACGCTACATTCACTACTGAACTTGGTGAAGCAGCTCGAAAAATGTAGCAGAAGGCCCCCGTACATCTATTTTCAAATACATAAAGCGCTGGATTCTTATGAAGCCTTCAAGATCTATATGTATACTAGTGTTATATTTTCTAATGTTAAAAAACTTCAATTTACATAAGGTCTCTCCAAATGAGTCGGTTACAAAATTTTGTTTTCGGAACAATCAGTCTCTGAAACAATCATTGCTGAGGTTTGGAAAAAGCATAGAAACAAGCATCGAGCGGCATGTTTACCTTATTTCTAGGTCATTTAATTTAAAATGCTCCTAATTTACGGAGTTTGCTAGCAGTACTGGCTCTAGTATCTGCGTTGCTTCTAAATTAGCATTGTAAAGCTAACGAACTGAACACATCATTTCCTTTATGCGTTTTTACTTTAACTTGGAAAATCAAATCAAGCTCATTTCTTTTGCGATAACTTCAAATTTTGAGAGATCCGGCTATCAGCTGCTATTCAAATGATTATTGAATTCTAATGCTCTTTACCAATCTACTACTACTACCACTACTAACAACTCACCGCAGCACCAGGCCGCCTGAGGCCAATGCATCTACGTACGTCCCTCCATCCCATACTATTCAAAGCCTCCCTCTTTACACCCCCCAGGAAGTTCGCATTTCCTTTAAGTCTTTCTTTATGACATCCTCCCACCCAACCGTGGACGATCAGCTTTCCGTTTAGCCCTAGACGGTTGGCCACAAAGGACAGTCTTTGGCAATCTGTCATCCTTCATCCACAAAACGTGCCCTAGCCATCTCAAACTTTCTCTCATTATGTCCATAGAAAGCGAGATTGAACTATATTTTTCGTACAGCACAGTGTTTTAAATTCGGTCCGTCATTAGGGTATCCAGAACAATCCGTAGGCAATTTCTCTGGAAAACATTACCAAATCTTCATCCAATTTTCGGAGCACCCATGCTTCAAAACCATATTTGACTACAGTCATCATTGTAGCTTCCAAAATTCGAATCTTGGTTTGCAGACTTATCTTTCCATTCTGGGCGCAAAACCCTTATGCCTTCCCAAGGCCAGAACAAAATTTGCACTTTACTAAAAAAAATATAAATGTTTTTACTATTATAACTTTAATAAATCAAATAATATTATCATTTTGATTACTGAATATCAGTATATGTATATTAAACTGACAATGCACATTCGTTTGTATTTTTTTCAGTAAAGTGCAAATTTTGTTCTGGCCTTGGGAAGGCCTAGGGGTTTTGCTCCCAAATTATGTTAATTTCTGCTCGTTTTGAGTTTGACTCGATTATTTATTGTAATTTCTGTTCGTTATTGGTTTCATTTATTTATCGATGCTGATTTGTGGCAGTTTCACGCTTGGTCTCATTTTTTGTTTAATTGAGTTCTTTACTTTTCTTTGAAAAACTTATCTTGTGGAAAAAGTTTTTTAATTTATTTCTGTTCGTTTTATATTGATATAGTCATTTCAGGGAAAAAGAACATAATACTTTAAATCTTTTCGTTTTTTAAGACTTTATAGTTTGGCCTGCTATTTGTATGCTGGAGAAAAATTTTCAGTAATTTTTAACAATATACACCATTTTAAGAATTTGGACACAAATAGTACTGTTTAACTTAGTGTCATACCTCCTCTAGTTGACCTGAAATGCAAAACTTGATACCATTCATAAAAAAAATTTGTTTACTTTCTTTCATTGCTTGGATACACTTACGCTATTTTGATTTGGTTTAATTT
Organism: Artemia sp. Qi Xiang Cuo; assembly: GCF_049724085.1. Taxonomy (NCBI): domain Eukaryota; kingdom Metazoa; phylum Arthropoda; class Branchiopoda; order Anostraca; family Artemiidae; genus Artemia; species Artemia sp. Qi Xiang Cuo. The sequence goes on from NC_142811.1 coordinate 9,359,507, forward strand.
CAAGAGCAGAAGTAGCCCCAAAAGTTTGAACATAATACCCTCAGTCGTTCTTGGGATACTGCTGAGATACCTTATTGGAAATTAGCATTATCACAGTGCATTTTGATTTAATCTTAAGGCAACATTTAGTTTTTAAACATAATGGGCAAATGGGAGGGTGTGTGTGGGAGGGTGGGAGTGGAAGGGGGATTTGTTGCCCTCCAATCACTTTCGACTATTAAAAAGGGCATCAGCACTTTCTATTTTTAATTGAATGAGCCCTTTTCGAAGTTCCCACGACAACTCCTTCGATACGAAGTGCCATGGTCTAAACAACAACAATAATAAAAAATATCACTAAAAACTTTCGACTATTAAAAAGGGTACCAGCCCTTTGAATTTCAGATTGAATGAGCCCCTTTTCAAGTTACTACGACAAAGATTTCAATAAAAAACCTTATATGCCCCAGGGCATAACTTATCCCCCTTGCCCTGAGGGTTGTGGGGGAGCGTCTTACTCAAAAACGTATTTTATACCTGCAAATCAACTACGCTGAACAAAATGGTTATCTCAAAATTTTTATTGGATGTGTTGGGGGGACTGATGGGCGGGGGGGGGGGGGGCTAGTTGCCCTCCAATCACTTTCGACTATTAAAAAGAGCACTATTCCTTTGAATTTCCAATCGAATGAGCTTTTTTTGAACTTCCTACGACAACGCCTTCTAAAAAAAAACTTATATGCCCCCAGGGCATAACTTAAAACCCTTGCCCTGAGGGCTGTGGGGTTGTATCCTCCTCAGAAACATATTTTCTATCTGAAAATCAACTACGCTGAACAAAATGGCTATCTAAAAATTTCGATTGGATGTGTTTGGGGGAATGATTGGGGTGGGGGGGGGGGCTAGTTCCCCTACAATCACATTCGACTATTAAAAAGGATAATAGCCCATCGAATTTCCAATCGAATGAGCCTTTTTTGAAGTTTCTATGACAACACCTTCTATAAAAACCTTCAAGTTACTACGACAAAGATTTCAATAAAAAACCTCGTATGCCCCCAGGGCGTAACTTAAACCCTTGCCCTGAGGGTTGTGGGAGAGTGTCCTTCTCAAAACATATTTTCTATCTGGAAATCAACTACACTGAACAAAATGCCTATCTCAAAATTTTGATTGGATGTGTTTGGGGGAATGATGGGCGTGGTTGGGCTAGTTGTCCTCCGATCACTTTCGACTATTAAAAAGGGCACTAGCCCTTTCAATTTCAAATCGAATGAGCCTGTTTTGAAGTTTCTACGACAACGCCTTCTATAAAAACCTTATATGCTCCCCGGGCAAAACTTAAAACCCTCGCCCTGAGGGTTGTGGAGGAGTGTCCTCCTCAAAAACATATTTTCTATCTGGAAATCAACTACGCTGAAAAAAATGGCTATCTCAAAATTTTTATTGGATGTGTTTGGGGGAACGAGGGGCGTGGGGGTGGGGGGCTAGTTGCCCTCCAATTACTTTTGACTATTAAAAAGGGCACTAGAACTCACGATTTCCAATCGAATGAGCCCCTTATTTCTAGGACGATCCCTTCAATATGAAGTGCCCTGCTCTAAAGGAAAAAATAATAAATGATACATTGTTCCAACATTGTTCTTATAAAAACCTTATATGCCCCCAAATGTATAACTTAAAACCCTTGCCCTAAGGGTTGTGGGGGATTTTCCTCCTCAAAACCATATTTTCTATCTGGAAATCAACTACGATGAAAAAAATGGCTATATCAAATTTTGGATGGGATGGGTTTTGGGGAATGAGGGGCGTGGGGGGGGGCTACTTGCCCTCCAATCACTTTCGACTATTAAAAAGGGCACTAGAACTCCTGCTGATGTGTTTGGGGGAATGATGGGCGTAGGGGAGGGGGTGCAGTTGCCCTCCAACCACTTTTGATTATTAAAAGGGGATTAGAACTCTCGATTTCCAATCGAAGGAGCCCCTTTTGAAGTTTCAACGACGACCCCTTCCATATGAAGTGCCCTGCTCTAAAGAAAAAATAATAAATGATATATTGTTCCAACATTGTTCTTATGTGCCCTCTGGGCATAACTTAAATCCCTTGCCCCGAGGGTTGTGGGGGAGTGTCCTCCTCAAAAAGATATTTTCTATCTGGAAATAGACTACGCTGAACAAAATTGCTATCTCAAAATTTTGATTAGATGTGTTTGGGGGAATGATGGGCATAAAGGGGGGGCTAGTTGCCCTCCAATCACTTTCGACTATTAAAAAGGGCACTAGCCACTCTAATTTCTAATCGAATGAGCCCTTTTCAAAGTTTCTACGAAAACTCCTTCAGTACGAAGTGCCCGGGCATGGAGAAGAAGAAAAAAGAAAAAAAAACTAATGCATTGTGCCCGCATTATTCTTTACTTAGGCAGCGCTATCGCACTGCCTATGATACTATCAAGATAAGTGAAGCTGTCCACCCGATCACTCTTTTCGTTACCCAATGTTACCTTTTCATCTTTACCTATTCCTTGCTTTGTTCATAGACGTATTATTAAAAAATTATATTATTTAAAATTATATATTTAAGATTATTTAAAATTTATTTAAAATTACAAATCTATGGCTTTAGGTGTTTTCTGGCGACTTTGTTGATCACCTAGCCGTTCTGGCAATACATTGTTGATCAACAATCGTGTTCTAGCAACCAACAAAGGTCTTGTTGATCAACATTGTTGATCAAAACGACCCACAATTGAAATCTTTGTTTTTCAATCTTGTTGGTCAAATAAAGCGAGAATTTTCAAAAAAGAAAAATCATGGCAAAATATTATATTATACATACTATTGTAGAAGAGAAAAAAGAAATACTTTGCTATGAAGGTTTTTATAAAAAAAATTTTATACATTGACTGCTTTTAATTTAATTATTGTTCATACATCTGGGTGAACTAAATACAGGCTATATCCTACAGGATTCCAATAAGGTGAACAAGGTAAATTTGTTAATCCAGTATTTTTGTTCGCCTTAAAAACCCAGTCACAATCTTCAAACTGTTTACAGATGGCAGGATTAATTTTAAGAAGGCAGCATTTTCAAAGTACGTAAAAAACATTAGGCCTAATCTATTTATTGTGCTCTTGAGCTTAATGATCTGCAATTTATCCAATATGAAATGAAACTTCTTGGAGTAGTTTCAAAGGTTTTGTGGATTTTAAAGATTTATTTACATTGCAATTAATGGTATTGAGCTCAGTTGGCTTATTGCAATTGATTTCCATCACTGACAGTCAAGAAAGCCAGTCTCTTAAGAAGAAATCTTTTTCATTGGTTTTTTAATTATAAAATCAGCTGTTGATTACTATTATAATTATATATAAGTTATATGATTGCTATAGCTATAGATTATTATAAGCTAGGCCCATACAAGGGCCATTCTTTTGCTCTAAGATCTCACATTTTCTGCAAAGATTTCTATTCTTTTGTCCATCTTTATTCTAAAATCTTACAGCTCCCTGATGTTAACAAAAAGCGTAAAGAATGCCATTTTTCTGTCACATAGAACAGTGATGAGAGAACTTTGATGATATAGGCCTACTCATCATTGTTCTTAGACCACTGAACAAAACAGAATGATGAAAGACATTTGCAGTAAAATTCTACTTTAGCTACTTTTGTCTATCTTAGAAAGAGGTTAGGTTAGGAAAAAGAAACTTTCAGGGATGGATCTACAGACTAAAGCATGTCCCAGGAAGGTATTTTGAAGTAGGATACCTACCTTGACTCCTCCCTCCAGAGGGTCCTGAAATTTAACTACATGACAGGGGTATACCTATTGAAATTTCTCTTCTCTGGTTTCTTTTTCTCTGGCTTTAGCTATGAAAATGCAATTCCTGTTATTTTAGTAGAATTTTATGCCATATCAATGTTTTTTTTTTCAAAATTTAGGAAATGTATTTGCATATCTATAAAAACCTTATATATTGGGACTTTGTTGAAAACAATTTGGTTGTACTTCATTTAAGTAGAAGATCTGTTTTGCAAGGTTCCACTTTTATAACACACATATTTTTAAAGGTCATCATAGGTCAGGACCCTCTAAGAGAGAAGGAGTAGAGGTAGATACTTTAAAATACCTTCCTGGGACATACTTTGGTAATTTTTTTGCAGTTCATATTATTGACTTAGGATTAAAGTGAACAATACCAGTTGATGCCTTTTTTATGCTCTTTACAAATAGAATAATTGCTTCTATCAGAAATTCAAATTTATCCACCCCTATCTCCCTAATATGCAAATATATACCCTGAATTGTAACCACACAAAGAAGTTATCAACACTAGTTAAGTTATTGAAAAGTGGCCAAAAACATAACTAGTTTATAAATAAGTTGTTCAAGAGTAACATAGGCCTATTCAAAAAATACTTATTTATAACTATTCAAACCTCATTTGTTAGGCAAATCAAATATAAAATGTTTTCCTACCATTTCAAGTTTTTCAAATACTGTCAACAAAAACAGCGCTGAATTTTGCAATTTAAAACTTTGCCATCAACAATTCATGATATATTCTAATTCAGGGTATTTATTTGCACATTTGGGGGGTGGGGGTGGGTAAATATTGATTTGTGATAGAAGTAATTAATATATTTTTAAGGAGCATAAAAAAGGATTGAGTAGTCCTTTATTTACAAGTCAATAATATGAACTACAAAAAATTTACCCATACTTTAGCCTATAGACCCATCTCTGAAATTTCATTTTCTTAACCTAACCCCTTTTCAAGATAGCCAAAAGTAGCTAAAGTAGAATTTTACCAACGTTTGCAAAAGAATGCCATAAAATATAAGATCTTTGTGCTAAAATTTCTTTTTTGAGCATTCTTTGTCAAAAGATATAAGATCTTAGCAGAAATATGAGGAAAAGAACTGGCCTATAGAATGAAGGGACAGTCTCAAACATACATTAATTGAAATTTCATTCTATAAGCTAAGACAGGGATAGGATACACATTTTTTCTAAGCCTTAGATATCCAGTTTTCTTATCCTAAAAATCCTATCCTCTTGGTCCCAAAGCTGTTTTAGCAGAAGTCATGCAGGTTTTATGTTATCTCTTTATTGTAAATTACTATTTCTTATAACTAACTATGCTCCTCTTCCTCCATTGCAATCTATTCAAAGCCTCCCTATTTACACCATCCCAGGAAGTTTTTATTTCCCTCAAATCTTTCATACAACATCTTCCCAGCCAAACCACAGACAATCTGCTTTCCATTTAGCTGCAGACAGCTGGCCAAAAAGGACAATCTTTGGCAGGGGCAAATCTCAAGCATTTTTTTTTTGGGGGGGGGGGGAGGGGGGGGCAAAAGGGGTCCATATCTGGATAGTCAAAGGGCATGGGACATATAATATTTTCTCTCTCGACATTATTGGGGGGGCAACTGCACCCCCCCCCAACAACACCCCTGATCTTTGGCCCTAGCCATCTCAGAATGTGCCCTAGCCATCTCAGCCTTTCTTTCATTATAGCCCTAGAAAGCAGTATTTAACCACACTTTTTGTACAACCTTATTTGAAATATGGTCAGTTATTTTGGTACTCAAAACAATTTGCAGGCAATCTCTTTGGAAAACATCTAGCAAATCTTCCTCTGTTTTTTGGAGTGCCCATACTTCAGAACCATATTTAACCACAGTCAGCGCTATGGCTTCCAGTACTCTAATGTCGGTTTGCAGACTTATCTTTCTATGCTTCCAAGCTTTTTCCAACTCTCAAATTTGAGAGAAAAAAACTCTGAGCCTTGGCTATTCTACTTTAAAAATCATCATGACTCCCACCATCTTTACTTATAATGCTAACAAGATAAATAAAGCCATCTGCTTGATCAATCTTTTTGTATGCCCAATGTCACCTTTTTATCTTCTCTTATTCCTAGCCTTAGTAAATTAGTCTTCTTGACATTCATTTTCAAACATATTCTAGCACCCTGAACTTACAAAACCTCTAAAAGTTCATTCATTTTGCTCACACTTTCATCTAGGATGCTTAAATCATCTGCATAATGTAAATCTGGAAAGTTTTTTTCCCATTTGATTCCATGTTGCCCCATTGTCTTTCTTGTGCTCCTTAAGACAAAGTCCATCAAAATAATCCATATAAATAGGGATAGAACACAGCCCTGTTTAACTTCTGATTTAATGCAAAATCAGCTAAAAACCTCATTTCCTGCCTTAACTCCAGCAGTGTTTTTCTTAGACATAGCACTAATCACTTTAATGAATTTGTCTGGTATACCATACAAGGATAACACCTTTGCTAAGGCTCTTTTATTAGCTGAATTGAAGTCTTGCTCATAATCAATAAAACTGAGGAGTAAAGGTGTTCAATGACTCAGGCACTTGTCCATTATTAACCTAAGACTGAAAATTTGGACACATCACCATATTTAAGAAACTCATATATCACACTGTCAGCACCAGGGGCCTTATTTTTTAATCCATTTAGTACTATCACTAATTCTTCATCACAAAATAAATCTTCATTTGCATCATATCTGTCACAAACCTTGTCATTTTCTCTATATCTTTTGATGTAAATCTATCCTTGTTTAGCAAATTTCCAAATATTCTATTACTCTAGGCTATTACTTATTTTTTAGAGAATGGTCTAAACTAGGTTAAAAACAGCATAATTCACATATTTTCAACACATTTTCCAATCAACAAAAAAGCAAAGCAAATTTCTAAAATTTAATTTGAAAGATGGATAATGCTGAGTATCTGCTTTCAAATTATTTCAGATTTTCATCTTATATTAACATACAAAGCTTGCATGCTATCTATGCAAAAAAGTGGTATTTCTTTATTCAAGAAAGATGAATGGGGGAGAGGGAGACTCTATTTGACGCTTTTCAATTATGGCAATTTCAATTAGCTACTAGTTATTTTGATTTGACATGATTTTCAGGGATTGTGTACTGAAAAACCTATCAGCAAAAAAAAAAAAAAAAAAAAAAAAAAAAAAAGTATTGCAAAGCAACAGCAAATATTCTCTTGTTATTCATTCAAATTGATGTTTGATAATAAAGCTGATAGCCAAGCAGTACTCCCATATTCAAAATATTACATATAAACTTGAGAATCTAACATCAGAGATTTGAGTAAATGTTTTTTCTAAAGGCAACCAAACTAACTTACTTAATTCCTATTCATCAAGAAACAACAAATTCATCATCCCACACAGTCCTTCTTGAATAAAATTAAGACTCCCTTGATGTAGGTCAGTAAATATCCCATCCCAAGCACAACTATCCTGAACAATTTTATTTTAATGATGCAATGTATGACCCTTGGAAATAGCAAAGCTCCAGTTTGCTCCAAGGAATTTCTTCTAATTGTGGAAGGAAATACTGAAAGTCTTACCCATTTTCCTTGACAAGGGTAATTTTACAGTACTAATTTTGGCAGACGGAACACGATTTTTAAACATTTCTACCCCTTAGCACTTTTGCTTCAGTTGTTTTAGGAAGATAATTAAGAAGAAAACAAAATAAAAACTATTGGTCAATAGGTTTAAGCAATTTGGATTAATGATGACTGAAGTGATTCCCTTAAACATACATCATCCTATCCTATATGAAAGCTTTTACTTGTTTTGACGGAAAAGTTAAAATTAGTAGTTCCTAACTTTTCCCTGCATTTTAAAACAAACTATTGTTTTATATGATCACCAGCTTCACACCAGCATGTTCAGATAGATTAGGTGAATCCATAGTTCCTGCAACCAAGTAAAATGGTGAATAGGCTCTTCTTTGACCAAGAAAATTCCTCCTGATGATTTGAGATCTCCCAAATCTGAAAAAATAGTAGCCTTATTTACATTCTATCTAGGTATGTTAAACATGTCCTCCCTGTAGTAGCATAATCTTGGTTGGCATGAATATATAATGAGTCGAAGGTAATAGGCTTGAGATTGTCTGTGCAGGATTTTGACTTGTGCTGACAGAGGGGAATTACAAGTGCTGAAAATCATAGTGCAACTATGATTTGCCTGAGAAGATGCCCAGAACTGCCTGAGTAGGTCTCCATCCTACATTGGTTCTAAGACCATTGTTTTTCCTGAGGCCAAAATAATTTCAATGATTTAAAGAATATGAAAATTGCAACTTGGAATGTTACAACATTAAAAAATAACTGTCGTATTGACATTTTGACTGACGAATTCAGAAGCTTGAAATTGGATTTATTAGGAGTTTCAGAATCTCATATTCCAGGGGTAGGAAACATGAAATTAGGTAATATAGAATTTATTTACTCAGACAGGAAGGACAGGGTACATAAACAGGGAGTAGGTGGGTGTCAAGATGAATGAGAAAGTTGCTAAGTCCTGTTTAGGTTGGGAAGGTATTAATAGTAGAATACTAATTGTTCATTTTATGACTAAAAAGTTCAGGGTATCAATCATACTAGTATACACCACTGTAGAACCAACTGATGGAGATAGTAGTGACTTGGATGAATTTTACTTACAGTTACAGGAATAAATAGACAGGGTCCCAAGTAGAAATATGGTGTTTCTATTAGAAGATTCTAATGCCCATGTTGGTAGAAATAGGGATAGATAATATCCTAGCCAAGGTAAATTTGGTATAGGAAAAGCAAACAGTAATGGCTAAAGACTGCTGCAGTTTTGTGGGTAAAACAACCTTGCAATAACAAATACAATATTTGGTCATACAATAGCCCACAAGTGAACATAGTATTCACATGACAGTAATACACCTAGTCTTATTGATTAGGCCTAAAGAAGTGTTGTTATTGATGTTAAAAGCAAAGATTTCCATCTAGTAGTGTCTAGGGTAAATTTAAAGTTGAAATCTTGGAACTTTCCAGGAAGCCATGACGTTGGTAGACTCCAAGATGAAGATTTAAGAGAAAATTTCCAAGAACAGCTGAATACTAAACTGGAGACTTTAAAATTTGACAATATAGAAGATGGATGGAGTAGTTTTAGGAAAATAGTTTGTGAAGTTGTAAAAGGTGTCATAAGGAAGAAAGTTAGGAACACAGCTAGGAATATTAGTGAATTTGCTTTCCGTTTAGTAGAGAGGAAGAGGGAGTTGCACAGGAATTATTTGAGCAATAGGTCATATAAAAATAAGAGGAAGGTAAAAAAAGAGGAAAAAGTATTAAAATATGAACTGAGAAGGTGTGAAGTGGAGGCCTTGGATAAAATAGCCAAGGATCTGGAAGATACAGTTAGATGGCATAATAGTGAAATACTGTTCTAGCATGTTAATAGATTGAGAGTGAGTAGTCAATCTAGACTTGTCCCAGTTAAAGATAGGAACAGGGCCACAATTAGGGATCAGGAAAGAGTTAAAGAGTGGTGGGCAGAATATTTGGAAATTTGCTAAACAAGGATAGATTTACATCAAAGGATATAGAGAAAATGACAAAGTTTGTGACAGATATGATGCAAATGAAGATTTATTTTGTGATGAAGAATTAGTGATAGTACTAAATGGATTAAAAAATAAGGCCCCTGGTGCTGACAGTGTGATATATGAGTTTCTTAAATATGGTGATGTGTCCAAATTTTCAGTCTTAGGTTAATAATGGACAAGTGCCTGAGTCATTGAACACCTTTACTCCTCAGTTTTATTGATTATGAGCAAGACTTCAATTCAGCTAATAAAAGAGCCTTAGCAAAGGTGTTATCCTTGTATGGTATACCAGACAAATTCATTAAAGTGATTAGTGCTATGTCTAAGAAAAACACTGCTGGAGTTAAGGCAGGAAATGAGGTTTTTAGCTGATTTTGCATTAAATCAGAAGTTAAACAGGGCTGTGTTCTATCCCTATTTATATGGATTATTTTGATGGACTTTGTCTTAAGGAGCACAAGAAAGACAATGGGGCAACATGGAATCAAATGGGAAAAAAACTTTCCAGATTTACATTATGCAGATGATTTAAGCATCCTAGATGAAAGTGTGAGCAAAATGAATGAACTTTTAGAGGTTTTGTAAGTTCAGGGTGCTAGAATATGTTTGAAAATGAATGTCAAGAAGACTAATTTACTAAGGCTAGGAATAAGTGAAGATAAAAAGGTGACATTGGGCATACAAAAAGATTGATCAAGCAGATGGCTTTATTTATCTTGTTAGCATTATAAGTAAAGATGGTGGGAGTCATGATGATTTTTAAAGTAGAATAGCCAAGGCTCAGAGTTTTTTTTCTCTCAAATTTGAGAGTTGGCAAAAAGCTTGGAAGAATAGGAAGATAAGTCTGCAAATCAACATTAAAATATTGGAAGCTACAGTGATGACTGTGGTTGAATATGGTTCTGAAGTATGGGCACTCCAAAAAACAGAGGAAGATTTGCTAGATGTTTTCCAAAGAGATTGCCTGCAAATTGTTTTGAGTACCAAAATAACTGACCATATTTCAAATAAGGTTGTACAAAAAGTATTCAAAGCCTCCCTATTTACACCATCCCAGGAAGTTTTTATTTCCCTCAAATCTTTCATACAACATCTTCCCAGCCAAACCACAGACAATCTGCTTTCCATTTAGCTGCAGACAGCTGGCCAAAAAGGACAATCTTTGGCAGGGGCAAATCTCCAGCATTTTTTTTTTGGGGGGGGGGGGGGCAAAAGGGGTCCATATCTGGATAGTCAAAGGGCATGGGACATATAATATTTTCTCTCTCGACATTATTTGGGGGCAACTGCCCCCCCCCCCCCCCAACAACACCCCTGATCTTTGGCAATCTGCAGAATGTGCCCTAGCCATCTCAGCCTTTCTTTCATTATAGCCCTAGAAAGCAGTGTTTAGATGATAAGAGTATTTTCGTGAAGATTTTAGCGGGTTGGAAAGTAAATAATATGGGTCTGTAGTTGTCGCAATGGCTTTTGGATCCTTTCTTGTGCAGGGGAACTATGAAAGATGTTGAACAGAACTTAGGGTAGTATTTTGTTTCCCAAACAGCCATTACTTTTCGATGGTACAGTCGATGATAACGTCAGATTCTACTTTGAGCAATTCTGCTTGTATACCGTCTATCCTGGGTGCTTTATTGGATTTGAGGGATTTCACAGCGGTTTCTTTGTCTGACCTTAAGGTTGGTAGGGGTGGCTCCTCATTTGTTTGTGCTGGAAACATCTGAAGGACTTCTGGATCTGGATTTACTGTGAGATTTAGCTTTTCCTGGAAATACTCTTTCCAACGATCTCAGATTTCAGCGCGAGAGGTAATTTTGTGCCCATTTTTATCCAAGGGTTCCAGGCACTTTGTATCTTTATATTTTGCTAGCTCTTTAGCACGCTTGAACATATGGTGTGAATTACCTCTTTGGAAGTCGTCTTCGCACTGCTGACACTGTTTTGTTATCATGTCTTTAAATGCCTGGTTAGTTTTCTTCTCGATTTGGCGTTTCAGTTGCTTGAACCAATCCTTGTTTTCTTGACCTTGTTTGTTTCTGAGAGTTCGTTTCTCGTTGCTCATGCAACAATCTCCAACAACAATCCATGGCTTGTCTCTGGCAAATTTACGGCGGAGAACGATCTCGGCTGCCTCACATATTGCCCTGCTACTTTGCAACACAAGCTGATCAATGTCGGCTGGACTAAATAGGGCAGTTGTTTCTTGCATGATCTTCAGACGTCATTCGTTTAGCTGCTCTCTATACTCTTGTTTAATCTTCTGGTTGTTCAGGGCTTCCACGCGGAATCTTGGGACTTTTACTTCAATTCGAAAACAGCCTTTAACCTTAGACTAATAGATGACATAAGGAGGCTGTAATCACTGTCAAAATCTCAACCGGAGAGTCACTATGTCTGTGAATGAGAATTTCCACCGATTCGGTACCAGTATGTAATCAATCATGTTTAGCAGTCCTTCTATCGGGGGACCACCAAGTGACTTTCCTCTTTTGCCGGTGTTTGAACATTGTGTTTGTCACAAAAAGGTTGTTGTCTCATCAAAATTCAATGAGTCGCTCTCCTCTGCTGTTGATCTGCCCGATTCCAAATTTTCCCGTGATATCTTCGTTTCCGCTGTTGTCGTTACCCAAGATGACATTGAAATCTCTAAGGACTGTAGCGAAGTTTTTCTTTGGAATGGTGTCGACGAGACTCTGAAGCTGAAAGTAAAAATCTTCAGACTCCTCTTCCAACTTTGACGAATCAGGAGCGTAAACCTACACTAGAAAGAAGTTGCTGAACTTGCTTTTGAGTCGGATTATCATCTATCTTTCTGAGACACACCACTGATAGAGATTTTCTTCCTGTTTTTGTCAGCTAAAAGCCAACTCCTTGCCTGTGTATTCCATGTGTATGTCAGAGAGTAGGAGGGTCACCTCTCCTATCTGCTGTTCGCTGTTACCTGGTAAATGTGTCTGTAAGACACCAATGATATCCCACTTGTATCGGTTTACGTTGTGGAGGAGCATGTCTTCCTTTCCTGGTTTTGCCACTGTCCGGAGGTTTAATGCTCCAATTCTGGTTGTAAGTCGTGTACCCCAAACTGGTCTATCAAACGTTTAAAACGGACTGGTCAACTATTCTCTAGATTTGTTTCCAACACTATTGGCCGTCAATTCTTCGGTTGCCCCAAATGCGGTAGTTTTCTGTCAGTTTCCTCGAACCCGGTAGGTTGTACGTCGGTTTCCCCGGACGCGGTAATCTGTTCTTCGGTTTCCCCTGACGCGGTAGCCCTAGTTCTTAATCTCATTGAGTGTCCAATCATAATTTATAAAGAGAAGAAGTTTCTTGGCTTACTTTCGAAGCAACGAAAAGCCAATCCTCTTTGCTTCTAGCAGGAATCGTTAACACCCTTATGTGTGCCTTCCACCCTTTCAAAGTTGTTCTCCTAAAGAGGATCTTCCCATGTTGGTGTCCTGCAGCATCATGCAATTTAACCCATTGCTTTGGGAAGGTTTACAGCTGACGGGACGTGTCCACACCTTGGTGGGCCCAGGTCAGTCTGCATCAGAGGGTCCTTCTTCCCCCTCCACCTGTATTTATGTCCCCAAGGTGAGGGTGCCCCAATTTCAATTTATGAACCCCCAGGGTATAGGTCCCCCCTTGGTCAGCACCTCCAATCATTAGGGGTACCCAACATATCTGTAGGGCGTTTCCCTTTCCGCCACCTGGGGTCAATTGGATCAACATAATTAAAACTAGATGAAATCATATAATTGCGTCTTGAAATTTTCATTCAGGGAGTGACAATTTCACTGATTTAGTCAAAAGTTTTTCCAGGTCTAGTATATTTTTGTACAGTGGAATTATAAACAGAAGGAAATAATTTTCAAAAACATTACCCCCACATTCAGTACCATCTTCCTTCATTACACCAGTTTCAATGCAATATCGCCACCATCATCTCCATTGTTTTGAATTCCATCTCCATGCTAGCATTTCATCTGACATCAAAGTCATAAGCCACTCCTCCGTCCTTCAACCCCCTATTTTTCCATTTTATCGAGGTAAAAAAAGAATAGGCGTTTCTTCAAAGAATCCTAGCAATTACAATGCCCCCAGATTTAACAATGCCTTCCTTTGTTCTATCAATTTTATTATAATCCCACTGCCATCAGCTCCATCACTGCAGCCTCCATGTCTATAACAGCATCTCTTCCAGCACCATAGACACCAATAGTTACTCAATCCCTCTACATCACCTAAAGACATCCATCATTAAAGTTCTTAACAATTTTTGTCAAATGGCACCTGTTCTGGGGCCATTTTTGTCAAAAAGGGCACTAGCCGCTTGAATTTCCAATCAAATGAGCTTTTTTTGAAGTTTCTACGACAACACTTTCTATAAGAATCTTATATGCCCCCAGGGTATAACTTACAACCCTTGCCGTGAGGGCTGTGGGGGAGTGTCCTCCTCAAAAACATAATTTATATCTGGAAATCAACTACACTGAACAAAATGACTATCTCAAAATTTTGATTGGATGTGCTGGGGGAAATGATGAACGTGGAAGGGGTGTTAGTTGCCTTCTAATAACTTTCGACTAGTAAAAAGGGCACTAGCTACTTTAATTTCCAATCGAATGAGTCCTTTTCGAAGTTTCTACGACAACTCCTTCGATACGAAGTACCCTGGTCTAAAAAAAAATAAAAATAAAAAATAAAAACTATACATTGTGCCAACATTGTTCTTTACTTAGGCAGCGCGATCGCGCTGCCTATGATAACCACTATGTAAGTACAGAATAATTATATTATTAGTATTTACTTTGAAAAGTATTCTTACATTTCAATTTCTGAAAGTAAATGGTTCTTTCAAAGTATAATTTGTATAATTTTTATTTTGGTAGACACTTATGTAAAACAATTAACCTGATTTAGAAATCGATACACTCTTCTAATTATTTTTTAATTGTGGTTCAGTGATGTAAGTTTTTAAGTTTTTTGATATTCTCTACGCAATAATTGCACCAAAAAGGACACAGATGTAAGCCTTATATTTTAAATGAGCCATTAAGGTTAGTGTTCCCATTGAAAGATGCAATTTTGCAAAAAGCCTACAGCTGTAGCTCCCACCCAGGGGAAATATATTTACATTAGCTACATATATAGCTACAGCTACAGAAATATATAGCTACAGCTGTAGGCTTTTTGCAAAATTAATATTTTAGTTAATTAATAAGGAATAAGTTAATTAATATTTTAAGGAATAAATATCAGCATATGTACATTAAACTGATAATGCACATTTTTTTCAGTAAATTCTTTTGAATTTTTTCAGTAAAGTACAAATTATATTCTGGTTTTTAGAAAGCATATGGTTTAGAACCCTACTCAGATTAATTTCTGCTCGTTTTGAGTTTGACTTATTTTAATTTCTGTTTGTTTTGGGTTTAATTTATTTATTGATACTGGTTGGTGGTAGTTGTATGCTTGGTAGATAATTTTATTCTATTTTGTGCATTTTTGGTTTAATGGAGTTCTTTACTTTTTTCTGAAAAACTTATTTTTTGCAAAAAGTTTTTTTGGTTAATAATAATAAAAGGTCTCTTGAATGTCTTTTTAGTGCTCGTCTACTCTTCTTTGAAAACATCCTGTTTATTTTTTAAATTAAGATACCTCAAAGTTCTTGGCAGCAAAAGAAATTTTTCACCCTAGTAATTAGCTGTAGAATACTCCAAAACTATTTCTATTTAGTTATTATCTGCTCAACTCCAGTATTAACTGATAAGGTGTTAAATTTTAATTGTATTGTTTTTGTGTAGGTGGTAGGTAAATGAAGTTAATAGTTTTTGTATCTTAAAGATGTTCAGGCCAGGATTTACATATAGGCCCGGGCCTAGGGGCGCACAATGCCATGGGGCATAATAAATTATCACTGAGTGTTTTTTTTTTAAACAAAAAATGCACTGATATGATTTATTGTTGAAGTGCCCGATGCACTACGCTGCAGCGCTGCCTATTCTTAGAAAAGTGAATTTAAAACAACACGGGAACTTCATGGCCACTTATAAACTGTCAGATGTCTCCCAATAATGGCAGCTCAAAGTTCAGTATCATCTCTCTTTCATTACTTTTGGCTCATCACTCATCAGTTGCCTTCTGTTCAGGGATTCCACTATCCCTGAATTTTCCCTTAAACGAATTCCCTTAACATGCCCTGAAACTTTCAAATTCATACCCTTGGCCATTCCAGATATATAGGAAATAGTCCGCTTGGTTTTTTGATGCACATAATGTCTTAGTTCAACATCAACATTTACATCAATCTTCCTAACAAAACGCCTTGAAAGTTTCAGCTGCTCTTGGGGTATTGCACAGACCCTCTTTTGAGAATCTGGATGCAAATTGTGTCTTTTGATTTAGTCTTACACTTCCCTAAACTTTCCCTAAAAGTTTCATCGTAATGTCGAATTGCATTTCTAAGATATTTCATTTATGCCATTTTGACACCCTAGGTGCACTTGAACTCTTTTGATTTAGTTCAATAGTTCTTTTAGTTCTTTTGAAATAGGGAGATAGAAGAATCAGCCAAGTCATGACTGGCAAGCTAGCTATTCCGGAATAAAGTTAAATAATGAGGCTGGCGCTCTTTAATTAATTGCCCTTTTATAAAGGCCCCAGAACAGGTGCCATTTGACAAAAATTGTTAAGAACTTTAATGATGGATGTCTTTAGGTGATGTAGAGGGATTGAGTAACTATTGGTGTCTATGGTGCTGGAAGAGATGCTGTTATAGACATGGAGGCTGCAGTGATGGAGCTGATGGCAGTGGGATTATAATAAAATTGATAGAACAAAGGAAGGCATTGTTAAATCTGGGGGCATTGTAATTGCTAGGATTCTTTGAAGAAACGCCTATTCTTTTTTTACCTCGATAAAATGGAAAAATAGGGGGTTGAAGGACGGAGGAGTGGCTTATGACTTTGATGTCAGATGAAATGCTAGCATGGAGATGGAATTCAAAACAATGGAGATGATGGTGGCGATATTGCATTGAAACTGGTGTAATGAAGGAAGATGGTACTGAATGTGGGGGTAATGTTTTTGAAAATTATTTCCTTCTGTTTATAATTCCACTGTGCAAAAATATACTAGGCCAGGAAAAACTTTTGACTAAATCAGTGAAATTGTCACTCCCTGAATGAAAATTTCAAGACGCAATTATATGATTTCATCTAGTTTTAATTATGTTGATCCAATTGACCCCAGGTGGCGGAAAGTGAAACGCCCTACAGATATGTTGGGTACCCCTAATGATTGGAGGTGCTGACCAAGGGGGGACCTATACCCTGGGGGTTCATAAATTGAAATTGGGGCACCCTCACCTGGGGGACATAAATACAGGTACAGGAGGAAGAAGGCCCCTTTGATGCAGACTGACCTGGGCCCACCAGGGTGTGGACACGTCCCGTCAGCTGCAAACCTTCTTCCAGCAATGGGTTAAATTGCATGGTGCTGCAGGACAACATCATGGGAGGATCCTCTTTAGGAGAACAACTTTGAAAGGGTGGAAGGCACACATAAGGGTGTTAACGATTCCTGCTAGAAGCAAAGAGGATTGGCTTTTCGTTGCTTCGAAAGTAAGCCAAGAAACTTCTCCTCTTTATAAATTATGATTGGACACTTAATGAGATTAAGAACTAGGGCTACTGCGTCAGGGGAAACCTAAGAAAAGATTACCGCGTCCGGGGAAACCAATGAACAACCTACCAGGTTCGAGGAAACTGACAGAAAACTACCGCATTTGGGGCAACCGAAGTATTGACGGCCAACAGTGTTGGAAACAAATCTAGAGAATATTTGACCAGTCCGTTTCAAACGTTTGATAGACCAGTTTGGGGTACACGACTTGCAACCAGAGTCGGAACATTAAACCTCCGGACACTCGCAAAACCAGGAAAGGAAGACATGCTCCTCCGCGACGTAAAGCGATACAAGTGGGACATCATTGGTCTCTTAGAGACGCATCTACCAGGTAACAGCGAAGAGCAGATAGGAGAGGTGACCCTCCTACTCTCTGACATACACATGGAATACACAGGCAAGGAGTTGGCTTTTAGCTGACAAAAACAGGAAGAAAATCTCTATCAGTGGTGTGTCTCAGAAAGATTGATGATGATCCGACTCAAAAGCAAGTTCAGCAACTTCTTTCTAGTGCAGGTTTACGCTCCTGATTCGTCAAAGTCGGAAGAGGAGTCTGAAGATTTTTACTCTCAGCTTCAGAGTCTTGTCGACACCATTCCAAAGAAAGACTTCGTTACAGTCCTTAGAGATTTCAATGTCATCTTGGGTAACGACAACAGCGGAAACGAAGATATCAGTGGAAAATTTGGAATCGGGCAGATCAACAGCAGAGGAGAGCGACTCATTGAATTTTGATGAGACAACGATCTTTTTGTGACTAACACAATGTTCAAACACCAGCGAAAGAGGAAAGTCACTTGATGGTCCCCCGATAGAAGGACTGATAAACATGATTGATTACATGCTGGTACCGAATCGGTGGAAATTCTCGTTCACAGACACAGTTACTCTCCGGTGGAGATTTTGACTGTGATCGCAGCCTCCTTATGTCATCAATTCGTCCAAGGTTAAAGGCTGTTTTCGAATTGAAGTAAAAGTCCCAAGATTCCGCATGGGAGTCCTGAAGGACCAGAAGACTAAACAAGAGTATAGAGAGCAGCTAAACGAATGACTTTTGAAGATCATGCAAGAAACAACTGTCCTATTTAGTCCAGCTGACATTGATCAGCTTGTGTTGCAAAGTAGCAGGGCAATATGTGAGACAGCCGAGATCGTTCTCGGTCGTAAATCTGCCAGAGACAAGCCATGGATTGTTGCATGAGCAACGAGAAACGAACTCTCAGAAACAAACAAGGTCAAGAAAACAAGGATTGGTTCAAGCAACTGAAACGCCAAATCGAGAAGAAAACTAACCAGGCATTTAAAGACATGATAACAAAACAGTGTCAGCAGTGCGAAGACGACTTCCAAAGAGGTAATTCACACCATATGTTCAAACGTGCTAAAGAGCTAGCAAAATCATAAGGATACAAAGTGCCTGGAACTCTTGGATAAAAATGGCGACAAAATTACCTTTCGCGCTGAAATCCGAGATCGTTGGAAAGAGCATTTCCAAGAAAAGCTAAATCACACAGTAGATTCAGATCCTGAAACCCTTCAGATGTTTTCAGCATAAATAAATGAGGAACCACCCCTACCACCCTTAAGGCCAGACAAAGAAACCGCTGTGAAATCCCTCAAATCCAATAAAACACCCGGGATAGACGCTATACAAGCAGAATTGCTCAAAGTAGAATCTGACGTTATCATCGACTGTACCATCGAAAAGTAATGGCTGTTTGGGAAACAAAACACTACCCCAAGTTCTGGTCAACATCTGTCATAGTTCCCTTGCATAAGAAAGGCTCCAAAAGCCATTGCGACAACTACGGGCCCATATCATTTACTTTCTAACCCGCTAAAATCTTCACGAAAATACTCTTAGACCGCATAAGAAACATGACAAGACATGTTATACCTGAGTATCAAGCTGGATTCCGTCAGAATAGGTCCACTATAGAACAAACATTTGTCGCTAAAAAAAAATCGTGGAACGATATTTGGAATTTGCTAATGAATTATACCAACTGTTCATCGACTTTAAGCAAGCGTTGCACCTAATCAGGCGATATGGTCTTTAGTATATCTTGGCTCACTACGAAGTTTCCTCTGATATTATTGATATTATAAGGAGTATGTACGAAAAGATGAGAAGCATGGTGCAGACTAGGGAAGGACTCACTGAAGAGTTTTCTACCTCTACAGGTGTTCTCCAAGGATGCCTCCTCTCGCCCACTCTTTTCTGCCTATTCCTAATCAGTGTGCTCGCACTTGTTCCTGATAACACGGGAATAGTCCTGGGAGGATACCTTATTAATCTACTTGCATATGCTGATGACATTATGTGTCTGAACGGAAAAATTGAGGAAATCCAAGCCAGTACAAACGCTATCGACGAAGCAGCTAGTCGGTTTGGAATGAAGATAAACGCATGCAAGACCAAGGTGATGAGAGTAACACGGAATGCGGGGACTAGTCTCCCCCCCCCACCCCCTGACCACAGTCACTATTCGGGTTGAGGAAATCGAATGGGTCGACCAATTTATTTACCTAGGAAATGTGCTGCATCCACAAGCGACTCCTCAAAAACATCAGACGACGCCTGGCTCTTGCCTCCGCATGCTTCAAGTCACTACGCTCTATCCGGAAAAATAAACACCTCCCCTTAAAACTGAAGATCTGAATTTGCCGTGCCTTGGTGGTTCCAGCTGCAACATAGGGAGCAGAGACATGGACTCCACAAAGCAATGGCAAGCACCGACTGGTGGCCTTTGAAACTAAATCGCTCTAAAAGCTCAGTTGCATTGTTTATCTTGACTAATTATCAGAGGGACAATTGCTGTTCTTGTTGGATTATCCTTAAACCCTTAGGAAGACGATCAAGCTCCAACGACTTCGATGGTTAGGACACGTTCAGCGTATGTCCCCAGCCCAACTGCCTAAATAGGCTTCGAGGGAAGAAGAAATGCCTCTCGGCCCAGGGGACGACCTCCCAAGCGCTGGTGGGAAAAATTTTCTCACCACCCCACCCAAGAACTGCTGAGGACTGCAACAAACAGGGAGGCATATTGAAAATATTGTCATGATTCCATTAGAGGAGAAGCCCCGAATCGGCCAACTCGGCCGGATGGGAGTTAAGTAAGTAAGCAAGATAATTCAGTGATAAAAAAAAAATGAGGGATTACTGTGAGTGATGAAATCGGACCCAAAGCGAATTAACTTTATAATGATTAGCATACTTAAAACGAACATAAATTACTATAATTAAGGATGTATTTTATATGTGTAACAATTAGTTTGGTTTTATTACTTCGATCTGTTTGTTGAATTGTGGAGAAAATTGAGGGTTAGATAAAACTCAGACGATAGTTTATTGCATTTTCAGTAAAGTTCATATAAATTGTTTTTCTGTTTTCATTTCTTTGGCATTGCTTGGATTTTGAATCTATCTCTTGGAAAGTTCTCATTCTTGTACAGTGTCCGATTCTTTTTTCTTTTCTTTTTTATTGATTGCACATCTGAAGCGGCGTCGGACTTAATCCTTTCTGTGGAACTGTAAATGGAATCCAGAATGTTGTGAATTCTGCGTTCTGAATTTATTTGTAATTTGTTTTTCAGAAGTTGAAGACAAAATCTCAAATTGTAACAAAGAGCTGTGTGAGGGTACAGATCTTAGATGTTCCCCTGAACAGGAAAACAATCTTTCAGCTATTCTTCCAAGATTGTCTAGAAAGATTGAACAGGACTCCTACCTGTTGAAATTTGAGTCAACTACTAGTAATGACGAAGGTATGTTTCCAAATACACAAAGCCTTCCATTTGTAAATCTATATACAATTTATATACAGTTGTGTATCTTGACTATCTTGGCGAGTTATCTGGCTTGAGTATCTTGTCCAGATAGACACCACAACTATCTCGTCAAGTTACATAGAAGGTTTGGCATTTTCATCTAAAATGCAACAATCGTATATAAGAGCACTTGGGACTGACTAATAGAGGTGAAGCATGAGGGGGGGGGAGGTCAGTAGAGGTCTTTTCAGAACTTCAACTATCAAAATATACGTGTATTCCTCAGACATTATCTCTTCTTATTCATCAGTTTTGTTTTTAAAAGTTGAAATTTTGACTTGAGAGAGTGGGTTATAAAATTGTACACGCCTTAAAAGAACAAAGAATAAAAACCCTAGATGACTTAGAATCTTTTCATGCCTAAGTAGTAAGTTGAATAAAAGTACCATGTGCACCTACGCTATAAATTAGTCTATCTCCAATACCTTGAGACCAACCTTGGGGATGAATTTGAAATTCTTAGGCAGTATTGAAGAGGCCTATTTAACTTTAAATTTTGGTTTAGAACAGGCGAGCAAAGGGAGATACTGCTGTTTTACCTCTAATTCTTTTATATGTTTGGTGGTAATATGGCGACATAAACTTTGTCTTTAATCGGCTTGAAAATTGTATTTGTAACTTTGTGGGACAGTTGAAGTCCTCTACCAAAATTTTCGTCATTTTCAACAATTATTTTTCATTAAAAGAAACAAGGTTTTTAAATAAACGTAAGCGCCAGTCACTAACACCGAAAGTCAGTGAAAATAAAGCCATATAATAAGTCAAACCTAAAAGGAGCAAAAGGTTGAAAGTGAATTCATTAATTGAAACCTGAAATGAACAGATGAACATAAATTAAAATGAATAATTGCATGAAATATACAGATAGGAGAAGCTCTCAAAGATTGGACAGACATTAATGAATTGATGAAGAAATGGGAGATGCTCTCAAGGAATGAACAGACATTAGCGAACAGAATTGATGAAGAGACATTGATAAACAGACGTTAAAATGAAAAATTGCATGAAATATAAAAATAAGAGATGTTCTCAAGGAATGAACAGACATTAATGAAAAAAATTGATGAACAGAATTATTGAACAGACATTGAAATGAATAATTGCATGAAATATAAAGATAAGAGATTCTCTGAAGGATGAATCCCAAAACATTCGGAGTACACCAGTGCTTCTCTTAAAAGTTTCATTTGATATTATTATTTTTATTTGTTTGCATGAATTAGAATCAAAAGGAAGATTTGTAATAAAAAAACCTTTCGAATTACTAATGTTAAATTAAAAGCATTATTCTAAAAAAAATTCTTTGCTGTAGTATTCCATCATGGTTATGATTCTCTTTTAATGGCTAATGGTTGGACAATAAAAAAACAAACCGTTCAAAACGTATATGTTTTTCAGCAAAGTGCAAACTGACGCTCAAGTTTTCTAGAACACCCGAGGGTAGTTATACTCTCATTTTAAAACTTGGTTAGTCTTGTGATTTGATTTTACTGTCGTTTTATTGATTATGTTAGCACACAGAAAACACGCTACTCAAAAAAGAAAAAATTATTTTCTGATATTCAGTTAAAAGTAAAGAGCCATATAAAAAATTTTAGTGAGCAGGAATCAAGTTATATGGCAAATAAAACTTACTATAACCAAAAATTGGTATGATTGAATAACTGAAGCCTCAACTTTGAAATGACTATTCAACTCAAACATAAAAATTCCTGATACTAATATGGATGGATAGGTGAAACTAAAAATGAACAGAGATTAAAATGAATAATTGAGTCAGTCATTAAATAAACATAATTAAGACCAAAATGATCAACAACTAATGCTTGGTTGTCTTATAAAAGCTCTGCCGATAGACATGTTTCCCTAAAGGCTGAGAAAGGCTTATTTCCATGACGTTGCAAATTTCGACCTGTAATATTTACTTGCTATCAGACGAGTAGTTATGCTCCTAACTGTTTGTTTTTCATTTAAAGTTGTATCTGTTATCTGCTGTTTATTCTTCATCTTTCCCGTTCTTCTTTTTCTTCAAAAACTGTTGCCACTTTGGGATCATTGATTCCTTTTTGGGATCTTATCTCTTGAGCAAATTGGATTGATGATATTCTTTGTTTTAGGACCTTGTATTCTTTGTTTTAAGCCACAGCCCCTGCAACCTTTCTTAAATCAAATTAAATTGGAGTATGCTCCAATAATGAATTGATGGTGCGGAGAGGGATGTTGTTGAATGGGGTGGAGGCATTATTATTATTGATTGAAAAATACATTATACAGAAATAACACTGCAAACAGCGGAGAAAAACGAAGCAATATAAAAACTTAATATCAAATAATCGCACACTATGCAAGCATAAACAATAAATAATAACTAAATTATAAATACATCATATACAAACTTAGAACTTTTACCTGCACATTACGCATTAGAAGTGGGTACCAAGGAATGTCGACTTTTTTTTTATTTAATTTTTCATCGTTTTTCGAAACAACCCCAGATCTAGCGAAAATATGATGTGGGGTACCGGCCCCATAGACCCCTGATTACTGGCTGATGAATTATATATATGTCAATAATCATAAATTGATTGGTAGCGTCCCACATTTCAATTTTTCTACTGAAGAATTAAAACGTTCAATTGTCATTAAAATTTTGGACAAAATTTTGATATTTAGTCAAAAATTTTCGATGAAGAGTAGTTTTGTTGGACAAGTTTTTGATACTTTTACTACAGAATTCCGGGCGGACGGAAAGGTGTATTGTTATTTCAAACGGGCTCCAGGTTAATGTGAAGAAGACAACAGTGATGCGCTTCAATCCTCTGAAAAGAGATGTTGCTCGCCCCGACCCCTGGTACCCTACCACGTCGACTGCAGTTGCCCTTGGTGTGACATCCAGCGATGATTGTTTGTTTGGACCACACGTCACGATTCTTGGGACAAAGGGCAACTATGCGCTGCGATCCCTAACCTCACTGCGTCGATTAGGGTTTTCTATAAAGCAATTACTGCCCGCGTACACGCCCTCTGCTTGAATATGCGTGCCCAATTTGGGAGCCTCAAATGCATAACATCGACCACTTTAATGATAAACTTGAGACAGTGCAAAAACGAGCCCTAAAAATCATTCTAGGAATCAAATATGTTACTTATGATTCAGGCCTCACGGCTCTACCAATCCCAACACATCAAGAACAAAGGTGTAAGCTGATGTACAACTTTGGGCACTCCGTTCATTCGAGTGATAAACACCGATCCCTACTACCCCCCGCCGCCACAGTCAACAGAAACACGCCGCATGAATAAGCTGGCATCAGTACGCTGCAGGACAAATCGTTTCAGCAATTCATTCGTTCTTTTTTTTACTAGTGTTATTAATCTTACTTAGTGTATATATATATATATATATATATATATATATATATATATATATATATATATATATATATATATATATATATATATATATATATATATATATATATATATATATATATATATATATATATATATATATATTGTTGTAAAGGGTAGCGTAATTTAGTTGTGGCTTCAGCTGTAACTACGACAGCTATTTTTATTAAATGAATCTTGAATCTTTATTATTCGTACAGATGAAAATTCTGCGTGACTTATGATACTCTACACGCCTACAGGCATCGCGACCTCTATAACGGGGTTCTCTGATGTTCAAATGCACTGTGTACCAAGGTTTAACTACACTGAAACATTGTTCAAAAATACGAATTGAAATATTACCATTGAAAATCACTGAAAACAAAACTCCTTATAGTGCTTGCCATCCCTCCCCTCCTTGAAACATCTTTTATCCGAAGGTTCAAAGAGAGTTAGGATGTTTAGGCATTAAAATACACTCTTTAAGGCATCTGCCCCTCACGCACAAATTGGCCCTTCGTTCCTCCTTCACAATAGCTGATGTGCAATTACACATCACTCTTTATAATTTTATGAAACGTGAAGCAAATCAGTTTAGCAGTGTAATAAATTACTTTGCTGTGTGTGTATTATAAAAATGGTTGACTATCTATTTCTCTCACTAAAGGAAACTTCAGATTACCTTGACAGCTTTTAATTTGATATCTCTAATTCTTAAAACAGCAGAACAAAACAGAAATAAAAACCCTGAAAAAGAACCAACACTTAACATTCCACAATACTATTCATTTCACTCTCGTTGCATTCTTATCACAATCATTTCACAATTAATTCCAATCCTTGATACCTTGCTAAGATTATACTTTAATTTTTCAAAATTATTTTCTTATGGACTAACTAACATTATTTCAAACTTTTTAACATACTAATTTAATAACACTCTATTCAATTCAAATACCTTTTCTAATCCAAAATCTCTGCTAAATAATATTCAAAATCCTCATACCGGTTAATTCATAAATATCCGCATAAAAAGAATCACAGGCTGCTATGAGATACTACGACAAACTGATGCTTTTCAATGGCCAATATTGACTGGCTTAAGTTCAACACTGAATGCACGCCATTAATTCATTATAAATACAACACTTAAGACGGTAATGGAATAATGCGAAATGATAAGACAAATAAATATTAAAATGGGCACAGATATAACAGTGGGCATAGACTCTGTTGTGATTCTGCCTTTCCATTTTTCATTTGAATATTATGAATATATGAGCTGCGGAAGTATTCGTGACTATGATATTGTAGAATATTTGTTGTTTTGTTGTTTTTGCATTCCTGCCGGTTTTCGTGTTTTCATATGATTTGTCGACTCCGAAGTCCGAATTTGGCCCTTTGTGGGCTTGCGATAGTGTTTTTTTTTTATTAATAAATATATTATCTTACTATCTTTGCATTGTTTGCATAGGCTCTTTTGTGACCTTGCCTTTCCATTTTTGATTCGAGTAATATGAAAATATATGGGCTGCAGAAGGTTTGTGACTATGACACTAAACTGCAATGAAAATGGAAGAAGAAAGGGGCATTAGGTTGAATTCGGTTCTGATTTAGGGCGTAGTTTTTTTTTATGTTGCTCCTTCTCTGTTTATGATTTGACAAAGGTCGTCCCCCAGGATTTTTTTTCGGAGGCGGTTTTACTCAACGATTTTTTTTTTCAGTTACACAGAAAAAAACTCAAAAAACACATACAAAATTTTTTTATAGCCATTTTTGTTACTTGTTTACGAGTCAAAAAACATTTCGGGGGGGGGGGGGGGTTCAAACCCCCATGACCCCCCTCTAGGTACAACCTTGGATTCAACTGACCTAAAATTACACTTTGGCGTGCAAACATTTGCCCGTCATCAATTAATTCGTCGTTAGTAATTTCATCAAACTCTCAATTAAATCCAAAGTGCCATGGATTCTGGATTTGAATATGAATTTAACTGTAATTTACTTTCAGAAGCTCAAGGAAAAATCCCAATTGATAGCGAGCAACTTTTTGAAGGTGCAAATCCTAGTTTGTCACCTAAACAGGAAAAAGATTTTGCAGCTATATCTCTAAAGATAGAGCACGATTCCATCCTAATGAAGCTTGAGGCAGCTATTAGTGGCAACAAAGGTATGTTTTCAATAATTTAGAGTCTTTTATAATCAAATTTATATACTTCTCTGCCCTACCCCAACTGCTTGCTGTTAAATTGTATACGTACTAAGAACATCAATATGAAAACATTTTTTGCCACTTGGTTTCATCTTAGGTCTATCCATACCTGAAAACCATGATTTTCTATGATTTTTCTTTTGTTTATTATAAAATGTTTAAGGTCAGAATTCGTGTGGAAAAGAGTTTCACCAGTGTTTCCTAACCGAACTGTGAAAAACAATGTGCGGAAACTAAGTCCCTGAATTTGGCAATACTTCTTCGCACTTAAAAATTCAGAGATGTTGCAGAAACTTACAAATATATCATTTAAGGACATGTATTGAGTTTTGCATAATGCAAAATTTATATTTATACTCCATTAAACTATCTAAAGGGTGATATCTGTTGGTATTTGTTACCCTTGAATTTGTCATGTCTTTATTTCTTTCGTTGGTTTCTGAAATGAAACAATAAATTTACTATTTGTACTTTATGTGATACAAGTAAAATTAAAAGGGGTGCTTTTGGAATAGATAATTGGAAGGGATAAATATGGAAAAATAAGATAATTAGTCTTTCCAAAAAAATGCTCTTATAGTCAAAAAGTAATAATTTGAAGCGTTGATTAATTTTAGTAATAAGCAAGTTAATACACTTTTTCCGATTTCTATTTGTTAGCAAGATGATATTTTTACCCAGTTTACTGCCAAATAATGGCTGTGTTTTCCTTCTGCTACTGCAATTGGGAAAGCTACACTTTCTAGAGCTCCATGATGTTATATTTTTTTGGTAATTTTCTGATAATTTTTAACACACGCTCTTTATTTTTAAAAGGCGGGCGCTTGTGTAAATGAAAAATTGAAGTCTTTTTTGTTAAAAATTTATTTACGTGTTTTTTCAAATTTTTTACAGCGAATATGATTGTGCAAGTTTCCAGTTAACCAATTTAAAGAATTATATTTCATTTTTGATGTCCTTGGTATTTCAATACCTGAGATTAGCAAAATTAAACGGGCGTTTTAATTCTTTTCTATAGTAACAAGCGATTAAAGAGAATGAATGCCTTTTAAAAAATAACGAATGGTAGAAGATTAGCTTGAATGAATTCGAAACTAAGTTTGATTCGAGAATGAAATAACATAGTTGTGAATATTTTTTCTTTTTTTTTATTAAATTGATCGAAATTTTTTGGGATTTTCAGCCCTTGTGTCGAAGGTTAAGCATTCTCATCAAATATGCAAGCATACGTTGGAGTATTCGTGACTGAACAATAGAGGTGGAATGGGAGAGAGAGGGGCAGGGGTGAATCTCCAGCATTTTTATTGGGGGGCAACAGGGCTCCATATGTGGATAGTCAAAGGGCATGGGATGTATAATATTTTTTCTCCACATTATTTGGGGGGGGGGCAACTGCCACCCCCAAACGACGCTCCTGGAGAGGTGACAATAGACTATCAACTGAATTTGTAAGTGGAAACTTCCTTCTATACATGCATATCCAACTTAGAAAGGTACAAAGCCCCCCCCCCGCTCCTCAATCCCTAAGTCATTGTTTAATTCAACTGCCCTGTCAATGTGCCCTTATAATTTCAACGTAATACTCTTATCACTTCATGATGTATCGTAGGTATGCCCTTTTGACAGCCTTGGATGCAGATAATGTGTTTTGACTTAGTTAAACATCCCCAATAATATGCCCCAAAAGTTCCAACATAAAACCCTTAGCATTTCTCGTATATTGCATAGACTTGATACAAGTAGTGTTTTGGTTGTCTTACACCCCAGCTCAAATTTTTCTGGATTAATACCCTATTCCGTTTCAGATATATTTCGTCTATACCTTTTTACAACCTCGATGTACTTAAACTCTTTTGATTTAGTTCAAAAGGGGCAGTAGAGATAGCAGTTCCATTCGCAATTGTAGTAGTAGTCGCAAATCGCATTATTACAAGAAATAGTAATAGCAGCCCTGGAAGCTTAAATTTAACATCTTTGACCGTTTCTAAGGTTCTAATTATGCGTCCTGTTAGAAACAGGCAGGGACATTGTGTGCCTTTATTTAGTTCAACACCCCCCCCCCTCCATTGTGCCCTGAAATTTTCACCTTAATATCTTTAGTCAGTCCAGAGATATTGGAAACGTGCTCTTATGACAACCTGGATACACATTTTTTATTTTGGCTTGGTTCAATATCCACTCAACAAACCCTCAAACTTTAAAACTAATACCCTTAGCCATTCCAGAGGTATTGAAAATAATCCCTTTTGAAGACTTTTGATGCACATAATGCCTTTGTTCAACATCAACAGTTACTTTAATCTTCCTAACAAAATGCCCTGAAAATCCTAACGTAATACCCTTAGCTGGTCTTGGGGTATTGCACAGACCATCTTTTATAAATCTGGATGCAAATTGTGTCTTTTCATTTAGTTTTACACTCCCCTACACTTCACTGGAAAGTTTTAACCTGATGCTGAATTCTGTTTCTGGGATATTGCATTTAAGTCGTTTTGACACCCTGAGTGCAGTTGAACTCTTTTGATTTAGTTCTATAGTAGTAGCTATAGTAGCTGTAGCGGTAGAAGTAGCAACAATAGCAATATGAATAGTAGTAGATGCAGTCGTTGTCGCAAGTAGTTACAGTCACACGTAGTTGCAGCTGCAAGGTGTCGCTTTCACTGTCGTAAGTAGTTCCAGTCGCAAGAAGTCAAAGTTATAAGCAGTAGTAGTCAAAGTCGTAAGTAGTCACAACTAAAGACGTAATTTTTCGCAGCAGTAGTACTATTATTGGCAGCTGTTGTAGTTGTAGTAGTAGTAGTCCGGAAATTTTTAAATTCTTACCCTCAGCCGTTTCTAAGATATCGCTTATACACCTTTTTGACAACCTGCATGAAAATAGTGTGTTTCTGTTTAGTTTAACATTCCCTGAAAGCTTCAGCTTCTTACCAATAACCTTTTCAAAGACCCAGAATCCAGCATGCCTAACTTTGCTTATAGCGAACGTTACATGTAAACATTGGACAACTTGCATAACTTAGAGCGCTTACTCGAGGGGCTGTGGGGGTTATGTCACCCCTTTAGGCATAATTATCGGACTTTTTAACTGTTTTGAATAAAATGGCTATTTCAGATTCTGATCTATTGTCTTTTAGGAGGCTAAACTGGGTGTGGGGGCCCTGCTTCTCCTCCAATCATTATTTACTCTTAAAAAGAACCTAAATGTTTCAGTTTCCAATCTAATGAGCCACCTCAAAAGTTTCGACGACAGCTCCTTCCATATGAAGTGGCCTGGTAAAAAGAATATTACATTGAAGCCATATGGCGTTTTGCTTAAGTTATACTGTCTCGCTACCTATGACTATTCTGATATTGAATGTTTCTTTTGGAAGCAATTTCATCTATATACATTTTTTTTTTCTTTTTTTGTAAAGATTGCGCTTTTAGAGGAGTAGCCAACCGATTATGTTCAGTGAAATTCTGAACTGAATATAGAGTTTGTGGATTCTGAACTGATTTTTTTTTCAAAAGTGGAAGACAAAATCCCAAGTGATTGCGAAGTTTTCTGAGGGAACAGAACTTTTTTTGTCACCTGAACAGGAAAACAGTCTTACAACTATTTCTTCCAAATCGCTGACAACGGCAGAACATGATTTCTACCTAATGACAGTTGAGCTGGCTACTTTCGATGATAAAGGTATGTTTTGAAATATCAGCACTGTCCTTGTAAATGTACGATATAAGGGATGAAGATCCATATCCCTGTCCAATGGAGGGATACTAATGTCTAGTTTTTTCTTTCAATATTATTTCAGGGTATTTTCAGTTTGCCGGTGGAGTTGGCACCAACTTATTGCCAAAAGCGTTGGGATTGTTTGGTATTTAGTTCATTAATCTGAGAGTTGATTGAGGAGTCTATTCCATGACAGTATAGATTACACAAGATAACTGATTAAAGTTATCTTAAGGATTACAATGCAGATTATAGAAAGAAGGCTGGAAATAAAAACAACAATGAATTTGGTTTTGTCCTCCACGCAGAGCTGTCATGCCTGGGGGAGGGGACTCAACCCCGCCCCCTAATGTTTTGAGCCACTTGGTAAAAAAAATGAGTTGGTAAAATCGTGGCGCGAAGTGTCTGGATTTTTCCGACGTTGCCAAAAATTTGTTTTCGCTTAATTAAAGACCACACAAATGCTGACATGACATCTACCGAAACATCAATCTTGGCTGGCAAACTTAGCAGTTTTACGGACTCGTTCCGTGATTTTACGGATAGTGCCACAACTTTCCTTTCGGTTAAGTAAAGCGCATGCAAATGCTGACATAATCCTATGCCGAAATTTCAATTTCAGTTTGTAAACGCAGTGGTTTTATCCACTCTTGCAGTTAATTTACGGAGGCTGCCATAATTTTCCATTTGTTGAAATAAAGAACATGAAAATACGGATATGACACCCAATGAATTCTTAATGGAGGTCGGTAAATGCATCAGTTTTACCGATTCGTGCCATGACTTTATGGATGTTGTCAAAATTATTTCATTCAGCTAAATAAAGAACATGAAAATATTGACATGATGCTCAGCATCATATCGGTCGGTAGATGTAGTGGCTGTACCGGCCTGTGCAGTGATTTTACGGACTGTACTACAATTTTTCATTATATTAAATAAAGAACATAAAATAATGACATAAAATTTACCGAAATCTCAGTTTAGGTCGGTAAATGCAGCGGTCTTACCGACTCGTTCTGTGACTTTACGGATGGTGCCAAAACTTTTAATTTGGTTAAATAAAGAACATGAAAATACCGACATGGTGTGTACCATAATCTATATTGGTAAATGTAGTGGCTGTACCAACTTGTGCAGTAATTTTAAGGACAGCACCACAATTTTCCATTCAGTTAAATAAAGACCATGAAAATAATGACATAATACCATAATCTTAATCGTGGTTGGCAAATGCAGTAGTTTTACCAACGCATGCTCTGATTTTACGAATGGTGCCGCAATTTTTCATTCATTTAAATGAAAAACGTGAAAATACTGATATTAATTGGTTTTACTGACTGGAAAGAATGGGCGAAAGCCTCATTCGGTGGCAACTAGTACCAGTTACTTTTAAGGTGATAAGGTCGTAGTCACTTTGTATAACAGGTTAAGTGGTTAGTAGATTATAAACTATGGGTGGCAAAGAGAGTGACGCCCATCCAAGGGACTTATATGTTAGTTTTAAAATTTTCCAAATTACGTGAGTTGGATGATAGATCTTAATTGCAAAGGGGTAGATTAATGGAAAGAATTAGATATATCGAATTTAAGAACGAATCGAGCTAGTGTTGTGGTGCAAAAATACAAAGTCATTTTTCACCAAAATAAGGAGCCTAAATGGATTGTAGCTTCCGAGCTGAGTGTTTGTGACCCGTTTGCCACATAAGAGACCAAGAGAATCAAATTGGTAATGCTGAAAAATTCTAGAAAAGGAAGGTACAAGTAGAGAGGTGTTTATGTTTTAAAGCTATGATTATGTTAGCAATTTGTCTGGTATTCGACAGGGTGTCCAGGTCACAAATATGGGCCGAACTGGGAAGGCAAGTACCCTAAATTTGATTCATGGCTCATAGAGAGAATCTCATTGTGGAATCTGCCTGCAGCAACCCCTACATAGTCAAAAAAGTGTTTGAAATCTTACAGGAACAGTATGTCTGTTCTTTACTAGTCATTGCTTACAAACGAGCTGTTGAGAGTGCTGAATAGACACTGATTCTTAAGAACCTGTAAATGACAAGATAGACGTCCAGGTCAGAGTGTTTGACAGCGTTGTGGACCAGCTTTGACGCTATTGTTGAAGTTCTCAAAGAGTTAATAGAACAGATGAAGGATAAGATAATACAAGAGAAATTCCAACTTCTGCATCTCCACATAACCTGCTTTAATTTTATTCTGGTATTTATGATGATATGGCAAGTCCTATTTAAGACGACGGTTCTCATAGAAAAGCTTCAGACTGAGCAGCCTGAACTGGTGATTGCAAACACAAAACTCAGAGTGACATGTTTCATATTATATGCTCTCGTCCGAGACTGATCCTATAGAGAGGGAGATCGAGGCATCAAAAGCAGATGTGGAAACAAATTCGGTTTCTAGCCAAAGGCAAGTTCCAATTTGAACAACATCCTAGGCATCCATCTGCTCGTTATTCAGAGGCAATTTCTAATCCAAGAGCCCACTTACTGGATGACAGGAAATTGTTCTATGATAAGGAACTCTTCAGCGTCTTCAGAGCCCTAGTGAACAGCTTTGATTATGCAATCCGTGGTAACTCCTTTTTTATGAAACCAAGATACTGAAGTCTACTGGGCAAAATAAACATCAGCTTCTATAGCCTTTCCGAAGGCACGAATATGCTCTTGGGGGAAAACCTAGATCCCATGGAACTCAGGTCATTGCTTTTGGTCTGGAATTGGGTCGACAGCTATAAAGTCATTGATCGCACCATCTTTGAACCCTATTCTGTAAAATTTATGGAGTTAAATCGATATTCCTGATTCTCTGGCCAGTTTACCAGTGGATTGTGACAGCATCACCAACCTTGGTCATGGTAAAGAGAAGTTTCAGCAAGCTGAAACTGGTCATGACTCGTTTACGTACAACGATGGGCGATGACTGTTTCGATCACCCCGTATTGATGTGCTTTGAGACTGCCGAACCAAGACGTTTGACTTTTAAACTGAAGCTTTGTATTTGTATTTTCTTCATTCTGTTTTTAAGGCCGTCTTATCCGAGTGGTTGGTGCACTAGATCTGGACTTCTTTGTCCGAAGGATGGGGTTGAATTCCTGATGTGACCGGTTATTTTGTTTGGGACGGGGTTAGTGGCGTGACTCTGTAAGCCAGCCAGAGTTTACCCAGCTCTAAATGGGTACCTGGAGAAGTCTGGGGAAGATGAGCACGAAGGGTGTGCGAAAGTACAGAGTGGCTGGTCCCCAACCCCATTGCACTTCCGGGTTGAAGGGCCTTGAAACGAAGATGAGCACCACCGGTTTGGACTTTAAGGGTCTAGTTCCTTGTCCTTTTTTTTTTTAATCCGTATATATATTAATTGAAATTGTCAATGTCTCACATCTGAATTCTGCTTTTATAAAAATTATATTATTGGTTTTTTCCTGTTGTATTACTCCTTCCTTCAGTAGATTATCAACTAGTTATACGCATGCTTCTAACCTGAAAATTAACTACGGAGCTATTCTGCTTCAGGCTGTACAATTCTTTGGGCTGATCTCAAGTTTCGTATTTGAAACGGAAATTATGCTAATTATTGGTAAAAGAAAAAAATCGGTATAAATGACCAGCTGGTAAAATTCCTCGCTCCCATTTTTGGTGTCATATGGCACTTCATGATGGAATTATAAGGGAGAATTTACAAAGAGCAAGTAGTAGTCAATTTCTTCAAATTAGCCATCAAACATAGGTCCACGATATTTTAGCAGCCTGCTACTTCTGCTAGTCAGCCCATGACTTATGAAACCTACTAGGAAGATGCTAGGGAAAATGAACGAGAGGGTGGATGGTAAAAATTCAGTTTAAGGTTTTCGATCATGGAGATTATGAGTACCCTTTTCATGCTCCCTTGCATTTTTTACTTAAGAAAATCAAGAATTGTCATTTGTGGTGCCATATAGCACTTTATGACGGCGTTATCAAGACATCTATAAAAAGCACTTAAATATAAAATTAAGTAAGATCTTAAACAGTTCTCTATGACATTGCAGTAGCCTTTTAGCTCTGTTATTCAGTAGATGATTTATTAAGTCCAATATCTATTAAACTTAATTTTCTTTGTTGTTGGTGGGCTGTAAATTTGCTGTATTTGGCTTTAGGCAATGACTTTTCCAGTAGTGTCCTTTTCATTTGGATTCCAAGCCATTTTTGAGAGGTTGTTGGCTCTTTTTTAAGATTCGTGTTGATTTTGTTTTCAGAATAACATTTTACTTTTAGGATTAAGCGAAATAATTGTTACCACTCGTGAATCAGCTACAGAAGGTAATTTTCTCACTAAGCATTTTTTTTTCTACGCAATTTTTTCACTTTGGGTCACTATGGGCGTCATTCGCTCTTTACTAGGTTGCAGTTCTTGCTGCAGCCATGATTTGAAACTAATTTTGCGGCAAAATAGCGATGAAACTGGTTGAGTAAAGAGAGATATCGTTTCTTTGACAAGGTTGTTTTTACGTTAATTATTCAAATGAAATGAAAATACATAGTAACAGACAAAACTGTCGTCGACAAAACGTAATTGTCGATAAAAAAAAATGTTATTAGTAACTCTAGTCTTGGCACAAGCCTAGATTAACACAAACTGTTTGATGAAACAGCACAAAGTGGCAACTCGTATTATTTACGCCTCTACTCACGGGTTCTAGGAGTCATGGTCTCCGGACACATATTTTTTGGACCTTTCTATTGTTGGCTGTCTATCAAGAATTTTTATTGGATGTCATGAGGGATTACCGGGGAAGTGGATGGAAAAGGTCAAATAATTATATTGTTTTCCTGACATATTCTTTTCAATATTAACTGAACTAGGAGTGTTTCTTTAGGTTTTCCTCAAATTGAATAAGGGGAATCGGCCATTAAGGCTATTTTTCAGTCGAAATCAATGGAAATAATTTTACTCAGCTACCTAAAGATTAGAAATGCAATTATCTATTATTTACACTGTCTAGACACATGTGGTATCGAAAGTAGGACGGTAGTATTACTTCCAAAGGAATATCCAATTCGATTTTATCTGTGCATGACATCAAACCTTTATTATATCGATTTGCTGTTTCCCGTTAAATTCACATACGTGAAGCAAATAAAAATATTTATGAATATTTGAATTATGCACATGTGTCGATCTATACTTTGGCTATGTTGGAAAACATCTTGTCGCAAGCGTAGGTTAGTTTAATAATTAATTGATCATTTCTGTTTTTATGATTTGCTGGCCTCCGTGGAATAACCACAGTGGAGTTTAGAGGTAACTGTTAATTTTAGTTTTTGCATCCAGCCTGGATGTATATACCGACTTTCAATTTGGTTCAACATCCCCTCAAAATACTCTGACAGTTTCAACTTAATACCCTTAGATACGGTTAGCTTTTCTTGAGATATTGTAGATTAGCCCTTTTGACAATCTTGACGCACATAGTGTTTTTAGATTAAGTTCAATGTCCTCCTCAACATTCCCTGAAAGTTTTAATTTAGTATCCCTAGCCTTTTTGAACACCTAAGATCAAGCATACCTCTCTTCTCAATTGTAGACCTTATCCGCAATCAACAGGGGAATCTGCATAATATACTACCCTTGCCATAGGAACTTTCTTTTTTTAGGGGGGGGACTGCCATAGGAACTGTCATTCCTGGAGTCAAAATTATCGGACCTTTCCTATATTATGACTGAAATGATTTTCTCAAGATTTTGATCATATATCTTCGGGGCTGAGGGTTGGCGGGTATATAAAAAGGGTAAGGGAGGGGGCTTGTGGCCCTCAAGCCTCTTTTTACTTTAAAAAGAACAATAGACCTTGTAGGTAATTTATGTAGCTCAAGGCCGTATCCGGAAGGGCGATAGGAGTTTGACCCCCCCCCCTCCGAAATTCTTGTCTGACTCGTAAAAACGTAACAAAAATGGACATAAACAAATTTTGTATACGTTTTTGTTTTTTTTGTGTAACTTCCACCCCCCCCCCCCCCAATATTTTTAATTAACTCCCATCCTAAAAACGGCCTTTAAAATGTTTCTGTATACTTTAAGAAGCTGAATTTAATTACATTTTTTATTTTAGATTTGAAAGCAGATTTCGGCTTCTACAATGACAAATCCACAAATGAAAACAGTGTTTCTTATTCTACTGACTCTCCCAGTATAAGTACGGAGCAAGAAGTTAGCCCCGTTTTTAACGTCCTGGTGCCTCACCCAGTGCATTTATTTGTTGATGAGAAATATGCAAGTTTTCAAGACTTCAAAATGAATGCAGTTCCTATAATAAATCATGTAAATAATATTCAGCCGAGGCCGCTGGTAAAGGCAAAGCGAATGATTTCGTTACAGAAGCTATGTACAAGACTTATTGACGAAGCGACTGCTGGTATTTGGCGGTGTAATCTTTGCGCAAAAATCGAAAATTGCTACTTGATGTTAGACCTCCGTCAAAGCACTGGGTGTGAGAAACTATCGCCAATTGAATATGACAGTTGCCCGGCAGTAGTTAAAGATTATGCTGACTTTGTTTCACATTTTGTGGAACATCGCATTAAAGAGACTAGGAAGTGCCCTATATGTTTAAACGAAAAAATTCGTGATACCAAATAGCATTTGATTTCGGGGGGTCATTTTGCACAAAATGCGCCTCAGTTTGAGTATATTTCAAACTCTTCATTCGTTAGTTTACCACTGCTGTTAGTTCACATGGAAGCTGTGATTCAAGTCCCATAGATGGTAGTTTTGCATCTAGAAATATAGAAAAACAATGTTCAATTTCTTTGTTACGCAGAAAAAGAAGTAAGATGATTCACAAAATTAAAACTTCAAATAGATTTTTTCTAAACCAGTCGACAATTAATAGACAATCAAAGTTAGACAATATTGATAAACCATATCAATGCAAAATATGCAATAACAAATTTTCAACAAGTAGTTATTTGATTATTTACAAAAGGGTACACTCGGGTAAAAAACGCTATTTGTGTAAAGTATGTAATAAAAGTTTTACTCAAAAGGCTCATTTGGTCTCTCACATGAGGTCACATTCTGGTGAAAACCTTATGACTGTAAAGTATGCAGGAAAAAATTTTCTTTTTCAGCAGAGTTTGGCTGATCACCTGCGGCTGCACACTGGTAAAAAACCATATGAAAGTAAAATATGCACTAAAAACATTCTCAAGCAAGAGTGGTTTAACTACTCACGAGAAGATACATAGTACTGAAAAGCCATTCGAATGCAAGAAATGCAAAAAAACTTCACGCATAATAATTATTTGACTCATCATATGATATCACACAGTAGTGAACGACCATACGCATGTCAGGTATGCGATAAAAGATTTCTCAGGAGGAATAATTTAGTTCTACACAAGAGGGTGCATAGTGGTGAAAAGCCTTATCAATGTAAAATTTACAATAAAAACTTTTCATACAGTAGTAATTTGAATATTCACATGCGATCACATCGTGGGGAACGACCATTCGAATGTAAGGTTTGCAGTGAATTTTTTTCTCAGAGTAGCTATTTGACTACTCATATGAGGTTACACTCTGGTGAAACACCGTATGAATGTAAAATATGCTGTAAAAAATTTACTCAAAAGCCACATTTGATAGATCACTTGAGGTCTCATTCTGGTGAAAAATCTTATGGGTGTCAAGTATGCAGTAAAAAGTTTACTCTAAAGCACCATTTGACTCGTCACATGACCTCACATTCTGATGAAAAGCCTTTTGACTGCATAGTGTGCTGTAAAAAGTTTTTCCAAATGCGTATTTTGACTAATCATATGAAAAGTCAAATCCATCGCGTAACGGAAACAAGAGACAATAATGCAAAGTATGAGAGATGCTGACGATACTGATCTTATTGAGATTTCACTTAACAATTCAAAAGAGATTCAAAAATGGTGAACAACAATACAAAATTAAGGTATTAAAAAGTCTTCTTAAAAGCTTCATTTGACTCTTAATATCAGATCACACAATGGTAGAAACCCTTGTCAGTCTCAAATTTTCAATTATTGTTTCGCTAGAAATAGTATTTTGACTATTTATATGAATTAGACATTAGTGGAAAATCTAGTCAGCAAAGATTTTCAGGGTAAAATGAGTAGGCTAGGGATATTCTACCTTTTAGTAGGTTTCACACTTATGTTAAATGGTTAGATTAAAAACCGCAAAATCCTACGTTTTATTTTTGGCTTTTGAAATACTTTTCTGAGTAGTCTAAATGAGCTTATTCATACGATTAATTGAACTGACCTGATGAATCGTGGTGATCAACTGATTAAATTAATTGAACTCTCTTGAATTCAATTAATTGAACAAGAGGTTCAATTAATTGAAATAAGCTGGCAAATCACGGTAATCAAGTGATTATATTTCGTTCCTCTGACAATTGAGTTTGATATCGGTGCTGTGTGCTGATAAATTTTGTTGTTCAGGTTTAACTGCTTTGAAAGTAGAAAGGACTCAATTTTTTAATAAATCTTTGTCTCTAAAAATATATATATATATATATATATATATATATATATATATATATATATATATATATATATATAAAAAAAAAAAAAAAAAATATATATATATATATATATATATATATATATATATATAAAAAAAATATATATATATATATATATATATATATATATATATATATATATATATATAACAGTGTCTTGTGTGTAAACACAACAATCTACTGCTGAAACAAAGAATACAAAATCGATTTTTTTTTTTTTTTTTTTTTACCACTAAAAAGAAATTTCAAACTTGACAATATAAAATTTAAGAAATTGTATTGTAAACACGAATGGGAAACTGAATGAAACTTATCTTTAAACTTGTTTTGGTAATCTTGTAAATTTATTTCCATTCTAGACCACATGCAGTGTCAAAAAATATAACAACATCTTATTTCTCATTCAATATTCTTCAGAATATAATATTTGCTATTATAATTATTGCTTCCAATTACATAGCTTTTTTTGTGGTAATTTATGTTCACTTAAGCCTAGTTCGAGATTATTTGTTATCGTACCTGTTCGTTTTAGTCATCTATTTATCCATATCGTTTGCTATCTTTTATTTGTCACTGCTATCAGTGCACTGAAACATTCGAGAGCTGTTTAAGGGCTCAATTTAAAGGAAATCGTTACATATACGTGATTTTTTGATCAACGAAACATAGTGTTAAAAATTAAATACAATTTCTTACAAAAACTACATTTTCGTATGCAAGAAATTATTGTCAACTAGGAATAACTTTAGTTATTTTATATGTTTTGTATAGTTTAGTTTGTGAATATGCAAATTGTTATCTTTTATTGGATCTATCTATTAACAAGCATTTGAAATGATTTTAGAACTTTTGTTATTATTTGTAATAGACTTTTTTGGCCTACTTCTTGGCATTAAAATTTTAATTAAAAGAAACTGAATTTAAGTATTTTATAATGTTTGTATATATATATATATATATATATATATATATATATATATATATATATATATATATATATATATATATATATATATATATATATATATATAAAATAGGATGCTATATGTATGTTGTTTTTTTTCTCTATTTTGGAGAAATTGCCTTTTTGTAATCTGTAAATCTGATCTTTTACACAGTTGTTTACAAGTTTTAATTAAAGTTATATCTTAAACCCTTTTTTTTAGATCCAAAGACTTTTTTTGTAACTGCTTCCTTAAAGTTTCTTAAACTCTCATGAAACAGAAAGTAAAATTTTGTAGAATTAGGAATGCAAATGGATTTTGACAACAAAACATGAATTAGAATAGTCTGTGGTATGTATTTATGGGAAAAGATTATTGCAAATCTCCTTGTCACCTTTTTCTTCACAGAAAATTTCAGTTTACAGCTTGGTTTGATTAAATAAAAACAATCAAGTGTTTTCAACTGAAAGTAAGGAGCAACATAATAACTTACTTTTTTTTTAAATTGTGTCTTATTCAGGTTCAACGACCATTGAGTTCCAGGAGC
The DNA here is from genome assembly GCF_049724085.1 of Artemia sp. Qi Xiang Cuo. NCBI lineage: Eukaryota > Metazoa > Arthropoda > Branchiopoda > Anostraca > Artemiidae > Artemia > Artemia sp. Qi Xiang Cuo. Next base: position 9,399,800 of record NC_142811.1, read on the forward strand.
CATTTTTAAGGAATTAGGACAAAAATTAAACTTTAGGGTGAAAATCAAGAGATGAGGAAGGGGCAGCCTCTTCCCTCGCATATGGAACAATTTCTGTGCTTTTAAGATTTAATGCTGTTCCTTTCTTCCACTTGAAAAAAGTTTGTTCTTTTATATTTCTCTTTTTAACTTCCGCTTCCTCTCCACTCGGCCGCCGACGAGAGGCCCGGTCGACCGCCGTCGACGAGAGGCCCGGTCGACCGTTGCCGAAGTGTCGCAACGCTGCCGGCGCGCCACCGCCAGCAGAGGCAATTCTTTATTGCGTCAACAGCTTTTCCTTCTCGTGTGGTTTAGTATTTCGATTTTCCTGATTAGAAAACAAGCAGGGCTTGCACTATTCCCGAATTTCCGGGTATTTCCCCGAAAATCTATGCGTCACCCCGAAAAAAAATTTGGTTCCCCGAAAATCACGCAATCACGGTGCCACCCCTAAGGATTTATCACCAGTGACTTTCCCTGCCAAATATTACTTTGCATATCATAATTCCTCACTACTCTCTTGTTCGTTAATTTTCGTTTCTTTTGTTTCTTTGCATAAAAACCAGAAAGATGCAATATGCAAATACAAATATTGCAATGTACACAGTTCTTCATATGTTGACAAAACAGTATCGTCTTTATGAAAAATTTAAATGAGAGAGAGAAGGATTTATTGAAAAAAAAAACATATCAACAAAAAATTATTGCTGCCTCCCCTAAAAAGCAAAGCTTGTCCGTGGGGGAGGTAGAGAAAACAAAATCCATAAAACAAAGAATACTTGGCCACCGACACCACTAATACCATCACACTAAACAACAAATACAAAATAATATAATATATTATACTTCCTCTGGGAACATCATATCAACAAAACCCCCACAATAAATAAATCAATTAATCAGTCAAAACTCATATTCAGCAAAAAGCAGTTCCTTAATGATTTTTTTAAAAATATTGGGGTCACCAATAGTCTTAATATGACTATTCAAACTATTCCATTTCCGCGTACCTCTATAAAAAACAGACATGAACGGAAAGATATACCTCAAGGTACACAAAGGTCCGCGCTACCCCTTGTATCATGAGAATGAACAGTAGACCTAATGGACAATCAATCACCAAAACAACGAGACTGAACATCCTGCTACAGTCCAAAAATAAACCACAATATATAGAACTCACGAAGGCCTGCAGCCGGCAAAATTTTTAAAGTTGGGTAAATTTCTCTAACAGACATACGCGGAGATATACCGGCTAAAATTCTTACTGCATGATTTTGTAGAACTCTTATTGGTTTTAAGGTAGAAGAAAAAGTAGAGAGCCAAATACTTGAACAATAAAGTATATACGGGTGTATTAAAGAAAAATAAAGATGGCGAAGGACAGACTTGGGAAAACAATGTTGGAGTTTCTTCATTATACCAAGATTTCTTGCCAGAATTTTGATAGTTAAAGTAACATGTTCCTTAAAAGATTGGGATTACAATCCCAAGGTATTTAAAAGACGCAGTCCGTTTTATAACGCCATTGGGCATATCTAATTCCTTGATCCATGGGTAAAAGTTTGATGATCGCGAGAAAATAATAAAGTTAGACTTAGCCATATTAATCCTTAATTTATTTACCCTCAGCCATGCTGTAATTCTATTAACTGATTCCTTCATGGAAATCTGCAGCAGCTCCGCTGTCTTAGCTGTGCTAATGGCTGTTGTGTCATCAGAAAAAGGTGAAACTATTTCATTAGTCGGGTTTATCTTTAGTTCATTTATTCCATAGCAAAAATTATTTAGACAATTTGGTAAATCATTAATATATATCAAGAATAATATAGGACGGAGAACTGATCCTTGCGGAAGACCTATTTCAATACGCTTTTTTTCAGAAGAAGTATCATTTAGTTGGACATACTGATAACGATTACTTAAAAAACTTCTTAAAAAATTTAATGATTTACCCATCAAACCATACACCTCACACTTCTTAAGTAGAAGTTCATGATCCACAGTATAGAAAGCTTTCATCAGATCTAAAAATATAGCATCTATTTTGAAACCTTTATCTAATACATCATTAATAATATTTGTCAAATAAATCATCTCCTGTTCCGTTGTCCTTTTTCTGCGGAACCCAAATTGTGTCTCTACCAGTAACTTATGATCCTCCAAAAAACTCATCATTCTAATACTAAAACACTTCTCTAAAACACGGGAAATAATGGTTAAACAGATATCGGTCTATAGTTTCCTGGGTCATTTTGAATACCACCCTTATGAATTGGGGTTATACGGGCAACTTTAAAACAATCTGGGAATTTTCCTTGACGAAAACACTCATTAATTAACCCACATAAAACTTCAGCTATAATAGGAAAAATACATTTAAGTGTTTTTAGAGTAATATGATCGCTACCAGATGAATTACTACGCAACCCATAAATATTTTTTTTAATTTCATCAACTGTTGGAAGTCTAAGGAGAAGAGACACATCAATGGGGTCCCTCAGTAAGGACTCGGGCGTTGGGTCCCCACTATCAGGCACAACTGACATAGCTAAATTCAGACCAATATTCGGAAAATAACTCTGAAATTCATTGCATATGTCCTTTTCAGAATTCGAAGTCTTTCCCATTACACTAACTAATTCATCAGGAACACTATTTATTTTTAATCCAATCACATATTCTGTTAGCCAACAGGTTTTCTTAATGTATTCTTCGTCCTCCTTAAACTTTTTCTCACAATATTTCTTTTTTTCATTTCTTAAAATTGTATTCAACCTACTTCGATAAATTTTATATAATTGATTATTTTCGACTGCAGTTTCGAATGCAGTTTCCCAATCGCTATTTCTTACACCAGTCGTAGTCAAGAATTTTATTTTCAAGTTGAATAGAATTATAGAACGCATTTACTACTATGCAGTTTCAGCCTTCAGTTGGATCTTGAAATTGACAGCCGACAGATTGTTTCTACAGCTGAATTGTAAGTTTGCATATTTTTTTGGCTGTTTTCAAGTAAAATTTTCTTAATGTTTAATTCTAAATCGTTTAATGCGTATAGAAAATACAATCTTCTTTCTGAAACATTTCTCCCCCCCCCCCCCAAAAAAAACCTTCTATTTAGACAGAATTTAGCTATAGATTAAGCTATGTACAAGGTTGGGGAAATAAAGATTGAAACGGAAGCTACCCCAAAAATATGACTCATAAATAAATTGTAAATTATTGCCTATAGGGGGGGGGGATAGGGGGCTATCATTTTTGAGTGATAAGACCTTATATTTTTTTACTGAAAGCAGGGATGCCAAAAGGATAAATATTTTTTTCATTTAAAGTGGAGACGGAAGAAAATGATATCAAATTCCCTGGGAAACCATTGAAATATTTTGATAGACCCCGGGTCCCCCATTTGGACTTGTTCATTGTCTTTGGTATTTTGCGATTTCTCATAGGCTACCGGCCTAATTTGGTCTTTGTCTATGCTCTCTTTTAATTAGATTCTTTGGATCTTATTGAATGCCACGGCGAATCTTTGACTCAGTTTTCCAATAATTTGAGGTATGTCTGAATAATTTCAATATTTTAGTTGTTGTCTTTGTACCCCTTTACTCATACCCTCAATTGTTTTTTAAGGAACATTAAGCTGTTTAACGTTATTTTACGTGTTTGTTTGAACCATATAGTGACCTAGTTAATTATTAAGTAAATTATTTTTTTAATGTAAAGCTGAGATGGTATCCTATCAAGATGGTATCCAGAGAGGGGGGATAGGGAGTTATTATATTTAAGTGATAGTACCTTGATTTTTTTTTGAATGCAGAGATGCCAAAAAGTTGAAAAGTTGACAGAAATTAACAAGATTTTCGTGAGTTATACTTCATACAGCACTTGTATATTTATCGTCCAAAGGGAAAGGGACATGTGCGTCCAACCCGTTTTTTTCTTATCGATGAAACGGGTTTACTTTGAAAACATTCATTACTAAGTACAAGGCAGATTCACACTAAAACGAATTGGTGTGACGAAAGCGATATCGACATCCCCACCTAACGTTGCGCTCGACTGACAATGGCGCCCTTGTTCCAGTACCGAAGTTAAATTAAAAGGCCAGGTCTTAATAAAAGCTTTCAATTTGGGAGGTTCAAGGAGGAGTCTTTGACAGTCTTATGACCTCAGGGTACTAAATGTCGCAACGTTCTTACGTATCTACAGTGGTTTAATAAATTCGATCATCCCAGAAATGATTACCAAAAATATGCACAAATATAACAAATGTAACATTTGGAATATTATAACACTTTTTTCAAAGCTTTGAAGAAAAGCAAAAAAGGCTAAATACCTCTAGCTACGCTTGAAAGCTATTTTAAAAAGAAACTCTTTGGAGATTTCCATGGACACGACCATAGCAGAAGCTTTGAGCCTGGGTGGAGATCAAAGAGGAGTCTTTGAGTATTTTGACCACAGGTGACTTATTGTTGCGGCTTTCCTAAATTTGGTAATTTTTGTGAGCATTTGGAAATCAAAGCTTAAACCCAATAACTGATACAAAGTGTCCTAACATTTTGCATGGATTAAAAGTGACAAACTAGGAAGAAGATCTCAACATCTTCCTGGAGCTACTTCAGTCTGCATATTATTTCATTTAATTACATTTATAACGGATGAGCTTTTCATTTTTTACCTAAGAAAATAGCTGGCACTTCATTTTTCTTCATACCGAAGTGTTTTTATTTTCATAGTGTTTTTTATTTCATTGTAATTGAAGTGTTCTCATGTGAAGTGTTCATCATGTATTTTTCAATTTGATAAATTTACTCCTTTTAGATGCAGTTTATAATTCTGACTGATATCAGGTATTTATGAGTTTATAATTTGGAATGAATCCCCCAAAGAAAAAATGAATAATACCCAAAAGAGCAGCCAAAAACAATAAAAACGCATCAGTTCAGCCTTAGCCTACATGACATATATTCTATAAAGAAGCCTAATAAACTTTAAAATGCATTTTTTTTTTTTTTTTTTTTTTTTTTTTTTTTTTAGTGTTATTAAAAACCAGTTTTTAATACAAGAAGGCTTTTTAGGAATTCAAAAGAGCAAAAAAACAATCAATATCAAAGTCACCTGTTTCAACTGTTTTAAAGGTGACAAAACAGATATAGGCAAAGAGTATTATGAAAAAATTAGGCTTCTAAGTTCAAAGTTATATTCAAATTTTTTGCCCAGATAACTGACGAATTTTGTGATACGGTATTTGAAGTTTTGTATGCAGTAATTCTCGATAAAAAAAATACTAACTTTGATCATTATTTATGTTAAGAATACATAGCTAAAAGATACTTCGACTACTCGTATTATGCAAGGGTTCTGAAACGCCACAGCCATTTCGTTTCTACGAGATTTCTACTTCTCTTGATGAATAACGAGATATTTGTTTGATACTTCTTATGGAAACGCAAAAGGTAAATTTTTAAACTAGTGAAAAGTATACGTATAATTTGTAGTTGGACTCGTTGGAATTCTGAAAAAAAAAATCCATGCTCATGAGGCCTTGTTGGGACTGGAAGTCTAGATAAGTTTTCAAGAAAGGGGTAAAGATAAGAAGAATGAGAAGAAGTTCTTTTTTGTCTAAAAATAGTTATATTTTAAAGGCTTCGCTGCCTCTGACACACAATTCATAGGTGCCGAGCAACAGGGGGTTTTAGGGGCACTTACCCCCCCCTCTCAGAAGGTTAGAAGCTGCACTAATCACTGGGTCGAAGGGATGAAAATTTCCATAGGGGAGGCAATTTTATTTGCCCCCCCCCCCAAACATTAATTATATTTCCACTGCTGTCAAATAGTTAGTTCACTTATTCTGAATGGGAACTTGTTTCGGGCTGAAATCGAATTAAAAAAAAAATCAATTATTACATGTTATCTTGTCTATTTGTTCAGGGTTGCAGTGATACCATATATAATAATACTGTAATCTAGTAGAAAGCAAACCACGGCCCATAGTATAACCAAAAGTTTTAAAATGTGTTTTTTAAACAGTCTTGAGAGATGAAATTACCATTTGTAGCTGATGCACGAATGGTAACTAGGATTTCGGTTAATCATAGGCAGCGCAATAGCGCTGCCTAAGTAAAGAACGATGTTGGCACAATATATTATTATTGTTGTTTTTTCTCCATACCCGGGTACTTCGTATCGAAGGAATTGTCATAGAAACTTCGAAAAGGGCTCATTCGGTTGAAAATTGGAGTGGCTAATGCCCTTTTTAATAGTCGAAAGTGATTGGAGGGCAAACAGCCCCCCCCCCCTACGCCCATCATTCCCCCAAATCACCTCCAATCAAAATTTTGAGATAGCCATTTTATTCAGCGTAGTTGATTTCCAAATAGAAAATATGTTTTTGAGGAGGACACTCCCCCATAACCCTCGGGGCAAGGGTTTTAAGTTACGCCCTGAGGGCATGATGTTGGCACAATGTGTTATTTATTTTTTTATTCCTTTAGAGCAGGGCACTTCGTGTCGAAGAAGTTGTCGTAGAAACTTCGAAAAGGGCTCATTCAATTGGAAATTGGAGTGGCTTGTGCCCTTTTTAATAGTCGAAAGTGATTGGAAGGCAACTAAAATAATTTCTTAAACCACATTGGCCTGACATCACATAAATAAAGAAAAACGAGCAAAAATGGGGTTTTTACAGGCCAAATGAAAATACTGAAAAAACAAAGCGAATATTTCGAGAGGACAAACGCCTCTCTTCTTCAGCGCGAAACAGAACGATGTATCAAAGAAAAGTTCCTAAGAGAAAAAAATAAGAAAAAAAAACAAACGCGGAAAGTCAATGTGAAAAGAACAAAAAAACCAAAGAAAAAAACAAAAACTTGAAATATGAATAAAATTCAATTCAAGCCAAAAATTATAAGAACTAAAACCAAATACCTAACAACCATAAAAGCGAGTTATTCTCCAATATCCGTTATTTGCACAAAATCCAAAAAAAATCTGAACTGCCATCGACGGATACTAGCGAACAACTGACAAAGAAAAAGAACCAATTCATTCACTCAAAAAACAAAACGAACCAGCAATTAAATAAGTTGGAGAACTATGTCATTTGATTTCGGATTTAATTAATGCATTTCTTGCAGACACCCTTTGAGACCTAAGGGGTTGTTCACGTGTTTGATTAGATGACTGGGAAAGTGGTTCAAGGTTTATTTCAAGGATTACTAAAGTATCGGCTTCTCTTTTGAGAAAACCGAAATATAACTCGTTTATTCTTAAATCACCCGAATCTCTGTTTAAAGCTAGACCTAAATGTTGGTATTTATAAATTTCAACAGCTTCTCTGTAGTGCTGGACAATACCTTTGTCATGCAAAATAAGACTAGCTTGATTAAAAAAAATAGTATGGTCTGGTTTTTCAAAAATGTGCTCTGCAAGGGCAGAGTCAAAATTTTCTGGTTTTCCGTTTTTTAAGTGTATTATTAAATGAAATAGAGTGCTGAGTTAATCTGTCCGTTAGACGCTGATCAGCTCTTCCGATATACCAAAGACCACACGAACAAGGAATTCTGTAGACACCGGAGTTCTCACCTATCAGGATAGGGTCTCTACCTTGATAAATTTGGGACCTGATAGTTTTCTGGGTCTATAATAAGTGTAAATGTTATTTTTCCTTAGATTTTTTGAAATGTGGTCTGAAACCCCTTTAACGTATGGGAGACCAAGATAAACTGAATTTTCCCTTTGATTTGTGCTTTCTGTGGAACTATCTAATAATCTTTTAATGCGTTTTGCAATCACAGAATTTATTAAACTAATTGGATAACCATTCCCAAATAAAATATCTCTAAGGTGGTTGAGCTCTAAATCCAAGAAACGTGTTGAACAAACTTTCAACGCTCTATCAATTAGAGAAATGACAACTCCTCTTTTCACAGCAGGAGAATAATTGGAGGAATAACTTAAGTAACGGTCATTATTTGTGGGTTTCCTATAGACACTAAACTCGAAACATGAATCATTTCGGTGCACCAGAACATCTAAGAAAGGAAGACGCCTCTCTGTCTCTGATTCTTGAGTAAATTTCAGTTTTGGATCAAAGGAGTTGAGTAAGTGAAGAAAAGAACCCAAAGACTCGTCACCATGCTCCCATAAATAAAAAATATCATCTTTAAAAAGAACCCAAAATTCAGGTTTACAAGAACTTTACAAAATAGCCCTTTCTTCAAGGTCTTTCATGACGATATCAGCCTGTATGTTAGAAAGGGGGGCACCCATCACAAAGCCATATTTATTTCGATAAAAAATATCTTTATAATTGAAGTAAACAGAAATTCTGCTACAAAGGGCTGTAAGTAATAGAAGTGTTTGATTCGAAAGAGTAGATTTTTCTGATATAGATGGGTTAGAATTAAGTTTTTGCTCCAAAATCAGTTCGGCCTTTTGAGCATCACAATTGGTTTACATTGAATCTGCATCAAAACTGCCAATTTTTGTATTTGGTTTAACCGAAACTTTACCTTTGCTTTACCTTGGAAACAAAATCAGCGGAATTTTTAATATAGGATTTTTTAGCCTGAATTAGTGGGCGAAATATAACTGATAAGGATTTCCTTGTTAGTGTTGTAGTATAATTAAAAGAAGAAATAATGGGTCGAAGTATAAAACCGGGCTTATGAATTTTAGAAAGACCTTTAATGCGAAGGGACGTACATCTAGAGGGGTAAAACCTTTTGTACTGCTGACCTGTAATTTCACCTTTTCCTTTTAGATAAGAAAGCTCTTTTCGGACTTCCTGGACAAATTTTTCTGTGGGATCGGTTGCTAATTGGTCATTTGTGTTAGAATTATTAAAAATTTCTCTGAGTTTTTTGTCGTAATCTTCTTAATCTAATACAACAACAATATTGCCTTTATAGGCTGTAGTAATAATCCTGGAATGATCTTTATGTAGTGCATGTAAGACCAAGTGTTCATTTTTAATAAAATTTTTTAAATTTCGATTATTAACAGAAGGCGAATCCAACAAAGTTTCAACAAATTGTGCTCTAACCTCAGCAATCTCTCCAAAATCCGCAAGAGAGTCATGAAAAGCCCCCTCTGTGTTCGCGATAATTTCACTATAAGGTATTTTCGAAGGGGTTATAGAAAATTTCAATCCTTTCGACAGAACCTGATTTTGCTCTGTTGTAAGGGGCGTGGAGCTGAGATTTATGACAGCAGGACCAGGATACGCATTTGGGACAAAAGGTGGATTATTGGAGAGTTTTTCCAACTTTAAACGGTTTAATTTCTCAGAAAGTCTTTGTCTAGAAATCCTAAAATCATGCTAAAAAGAATTTTCAGCAATAGCCTTAATTTGATGAAAATCAGCATAAGAAAGCGTACATAATATTTCTCGCTCTACTACTACTACTACTACTAACAACTCATCGCAGCACCAAGCCGCCCGAGGCCAACACAGCCACGTACGATGCCCCTCCATTCCGATCTATTCAAAGCCTCCCTTTTCACACCCACCCACGAAATTCTCATTTACTTTAAATCTTTCTTTATGACGTCCTCCCAGCCTAGACGGGGACGACCTGCTTTTCGTTTAGCCCTAGATGATTGGCCGAAAAGAACAATCTTCGGCAATCTGTCATCCTTCATCCGCACAACGTGCCCTAACCACCTCAACCTTTCTTTCATTATAGACCTAGAAAGCGGTATTGAACCACATTTTTCGTATAGCCTAATGTTTGAAATATGGTCGGTCAGCCGCATACCCAGAACAATCCTTAAGCAATTTCTCTGGAACACATCTAGCAAATCTTCATCCGCTTTTCGGAGTCTCCATGCTTCAGAGCCATATTTGACCACTGTCATCACTTCTAATATTCTAATGTTGGTTTGCAGACTTATCTTCCTTTTCTTCCAGACTTTTTTTAACTGTGGAAAAACACCCTGAGCCTTGGCTATTCTATTTTTAACATCTTCACTGCTCCCACCATCTTTACTAATCATACTACCAAGGTAAGTGAAGCTGCCCACCTGATCAATCTTTTCATTACCCAACGTCACCTTTTCATCTTCACTTATTCCTAGCCTTAGTGACTTAGTCTTCCTAACATTAATTTTCAAACCAATGCTAGCACCCTAAACTCAGAAACCCTCTAAAAGTCCATTCATTTTGCTCACACTTTCATCTAGGATGCTTAAATCATCAGCATAATCCAAGTCTAGGAGACTTTTTCCTCCCCATTTGATTCCGTGGTCTCCCATTGTCTTTTCTGTGCTCCTTAAAACAAAGTCTATCAAAATAATCCATATAAAGGGGGATAGAACACAACCCTGCTTAACTCATGATTTAATACAAAACCAACTGCTAACCTCATTCCCTACTTTAGCCGCAGCAGTGGTGTTCTAGTGTATAGCACTCACCACTTTAATGTATTTGTCTGGTATACCATACAAGGATAAAACTTTTACTAAAGCTCCTCTATCAACAGAATCGAACGCTTGCTCATAATCTATAAAACTGAGGTCCAAAGGTGTTTGAAAACTTAGGCACTTCTCAATTATTAACCTAAGAGTGAAAATTTGGTCAACACATCCTCTACCTTTTCTAAAACCGCACTGCTCTTCTCTTAAAACTTTGTCTACGGCATCTCTCAGTCTAAAAAGTATCATATTACTATGCAATTTGCTACCTACAGAGACCAGACTAATGCCTCGATAATTACCACACTCACTTTTATCACCTTTCTTATAAAGTGGCTTAGTTAAGGTTTTCCTAAAATCGTTAGGTACTTCCCCTTTTTCAAAATTCATATTCATAATCTTCAATAACTTATTTCCAACCTCAGAGCCACCATATTTAAGAAACTCATTTACTACCCTATCAGCACCTGGAGCCTTATTATTCTTTAATTCTTTTAGTACTGTTGCTAATTCCTCCTCACAAAACAAATCTTCCTTCACATCCAAGGTATCACAAACTTTTTCATTTTCCTCTATATTTTTTCCTGCAACTCTATCTCGGTTAAGCAAGTTCTCAAAATGTTCGGCCCATCTCACTTTAGCTTTTTCCTTATCGCTAATTGCCACCCCATTCCTATCTTTCACTGGGACAAGTCCGGATTGACTACTACCTCTCAATTTGTTAACGTGCCAGTACAATATTTTACTGTTATGCCGTCTAGCTGCATCTTCTAAATCCTCGGCAATTTTATCCATGGCCTCCACTTCACACCTCCTTAGTTCAAATTTCAATGCTTTCTCCACTTTCTTTACATTTCTTTTGTTTTCATGCGATCTATCACTCAATTAATTCTTGTACAAGTCGTTTCTCCTTTATGTTAAACTTAAAGCTTTTCCCATAATATTCTTAGCTGCTGTTCTAGCTTTCTTCCCTAATACACCTTCAGGAACTTCACAAATTATTTTTCTAAAATTATTCCAACCATCTTCCACATCATCAAATTTTAAACTCTCAAGTTTAGTATTCAACTGTTCCTGGAAAGTTTCTCTCAAGTTCTCATCCTGGGGTCTATTAACATCATAACTTCCCGGGAGGTAATTACCCTTCCGATATTTCAGCTTTAAATTAACCCTTGACACTACTAGATGGTGATCTTTACTTTTAACATCAATAACAGCACTCCTATATACCCTAGTATCTTGTATTGATCCTGCCAGTCTTCGGTTTACTATAGAATAATAAACAAGGTTTGCAGTCTTATCATCACATGAATACCAAGTTAACTTATGAGCCATTTTATGACCAAGCACCGTATTGGTTATAACTAGATTGTTATACCTACAAAATTGCAAAAGTCTGTATCCATTACTGTTTTCTTTTCCTACACCAAATTTACCTAAGCTGGGATACCATCTATCCTTATTGATATCTTACCATTTATCATTATTTCTCGCTCTAGCCTGAAAATATCCTGATTTAACCGGTAGCGCTTGCTTTTGCAGTCGCTAATAACATGATTTAAAATACCAAACTCTATACGTTCTGTAAATTGCCGTTCGTTACGGGTGTTTAAGTGAAGTGAAGGTCGCATTGACTTGGGTAAAATACGGTTCATTTTACAATTATGAAGAAAATACTGTTGATTAATCAAATTAGCTTTTTTTCTTACAAGAGATATGAATGTAGTGATAACATTGGTTGAATGCTCCGCATAAGCATGACGAAGATAATTTCTTAAACCACAATGGCCTGACATAACATAAGGAAAGAAAAACGAGAAAAACTGGGTTGTTTATAGGCAAAATTAAGATACTGAAAAAACAAAGCTAATATTTCGAGAGTACAAACGCCTCTCTTCTTCAGCGCGAAACGAAACGATGTATCAAAGGAAAGTGCTAAAAAGAAAAAAAAGAAGAAAAAACAACAAAAAACAAACGCGGAAAGTCAATGTGAAAAGAACCAAAAAACCAAAGAAAAAACCAAAAACTTAAAACATGAATAAAATTTAATAAAAGGCGAAAATTATAAGAATTAAACCCAAATACCTAACAACCATAAAAGCGAGTTATTCGCCAATATCCGCGATTTGCACAAAATCCAAAAAAATATGAACTGCCATCGACGGATACTAGTGAACAACTGACAAAAAAAAGGAACCAATTCATTCACTCAAAAAACAAAACGAACCAGCAATTAAATAAGTTGGAGAACTATGTCATTTGATTTCGGATTTTAATTAATGCATTTCTTGCACTTCGTTTCAATGCGTTTCGTTTCGCGCTGAAGAAGAGAGGTGTTTGTCCTCTCGAAATATTCGCTTTGTTTTTTCAGTATTTTCATTTGACCTATAAAAACTCCATTTTTGCTCGTTTTTCTTTCTTTATATAAGGCAACTAACACCCCTTCCACGCCCACCATTTACCGTTTCACATCCAATCAAAATTTTGAGATAGCCATTTTGTTCAGCGTAGTTGATTTCCAGATACAAAATATGTTTTTGAGGAGGATACTCTCCCACAACCCTCAGGGCAAGGGTTTTAAGCTATGCCCTGGGGGCATATAAGAACGATGTTGGCATAATGTATTATTTATTGATTTTTTCCTTTAAAGCAAGACACTTCGTATCGAAGAAGTTGTCGTACAAACTTCGAAAAGGGCTCACTCAATTGGAAATTCTAGTGGCTTGTGCCCTTTTTAATAGTCGAAAGTGATTGGAAGGCGACTAATACCCCTTCCACGCCTACCATTTCCCGATACGCATCCAATTAAAATTTTGAGATAGTCAATTTGTTCAGCGTAGTTGATTTCTAGATATAAATTATGTTTTTGTGGAGAACAGTCTCCCAGAGTCCTTAGGGCAAGGATTGTAAGTTATGCCCTGGGGGTATAAAAGGTTTTTTTATAGAAGGCGTTGTCGTAAAAACTTCAAAGAAGGCTCATTCGATCGTAAATTCAAAGGGCTAGTGCCCTTTTTAATAGTCAAAAGTGATTAGAGGGCAACTAACCCGCCTCTTATGCCCACCTTTTCCCCAAACACATCTAATCAAAACTTTGAGATAGCCATTTTATTCAACGTAGTTTTAATTTCTGGAAATTAGGTCTTCGAGGATGCCAACCCCTCCCCACAGCCCTCAGGGAAAGGATTGTAAATTATGTCCTGGGGGCATATAAGGTTTTTATAGAACACGTTGTCGTAAAAATTCCAAAAAGGGCTCATTCGATTTGAAATTGAAATGGTTAGTAATGGCCTTTTTAATAGTCAAAAGTGATTGTAAAGCAACTAACACCCCTTGCACGCCCACCATTTTCCCCAGCACATCCAATAAAGGTTTTGAGATAGCCATTTTGTTCCACGCAGTCTGAACAACATTTAGAAGAGGATTTAGAAATCCTCTTCTAAATCCTCTTCTAAAATCATCTTTTAAAATGTCTCTAACTGTTTCGCCGAAATAATTCCATAGTGTCTAAAACAGTTTCGCCCAAATAATCCCTAAACGTAATTTCAGCGAGTTCCTTTTGTTTTTGGCATCCCTGCGCTGTCACATTTGAAATTAATAGGAAACCCTTTCCCGCGTTAATCTCTTCATCTCTAAGATCAAAACATTCGCCCAAAAACAATTCCCCTTTCGTGACAAATCAATCAACCTTGACTGACATCACCTGTCAGACATTAATAAACTTCGCCCGGAAACAATTTGATCAACCTTCACATCACTTGTCAGACATTAATAAACTTTGCCCGGAAACAATTCTCTCCTTGGAAATACATCAAAGTGAGAAAAATCCTGTTTTTTCATTCTCACTGACAAAAACCATCTCCCTAGGGACTCTATGTCCATATATGGTGCCCCGTCACGAGCTCATGAGGTTAGGCTAGGTTACGCAATCAATTTCTCGAAAACGTGTTCTCCCTAGGGATTCCATGCCCATATATGGTGCCCCCATCATGACTGACAGTACAGGTGTTCTCCCTAGGGAGTCTATGCCCATATATGGAGTCCCGTTTGTGCTGGTACCCCCCTTTCTACTTGTAAGTCACAATAAATCTATTGCTTTTCTATTCCTGTTTATTTTATTTTATATGTCTGCATCTAGTCGCACGACGGGTAATTAGCTCGTATGTTTCCAAGGTACATTCCCAGGTATCTGATTTCTACATAACATTAAAGGTAATTGATTTCCAGATAACTCAAGGAAAAGAGGTTACATTTATATAGCTGCATATTTTATTTTCTCGCTTTCAGCGGGTGGCGCGGTCAACCATTAACATTACTCGCCGTTGCTGTGGCGCAGGCCTCAGTGGCACAATCTTTAGCGCTATAAGCGGCGCTATCGAAGAACTTATAAGGTGTAAGGTCGCAGCCTTAAGGTACAATATTACATTCGACGCGGTCAATCTTTATTACCACAATTAAATCCAATCTAAATTTTTTATCGCTACACTCCCAAAGCTATTAACAAGTCTAACAAATCTGACAGAGCTGGCTACTTTTTGGTTGTAAACACTTTCACAGTGGTGACAAAAAAACTACTGCAAACAATTCAAGGAATCGTGGTTCTTTCATGTGTGGCTGATAGGTAAAAAGAACTAATCATGCTGATTGACTACCTTAGAGTAACAAAAGTCTTCAGAAATTTTAGCTGCATAATTCCTTTGTCTGCACCTTTGGAGTGACTGTTTTTGGCTGGCTTAGGAATATTTACCCCAAAACAGAACATGATTGGGGATGCTATGCTAGAAGAGCTGCTACTGTAGGGACTACTACTATTGCTAACAACTCACCGCAGCACAAAGCCACCTGAGGCCAACATAGCTATGAGTGCTCTTCCTCCATCCCAATCTATCAAAACCTCCCTTTTTACACCCTTAAAGGAAGTTCCCATTTCTTTTAAATCTTTCTTATGACGTGCTCCCACCAAAGACGAGGACGACCTGCTTTCCATTTAGCCCTAGACGGTTGGCCGCGGACTGCTAAGAGGAGAAGAGGAAGAGGAAGGGTGAAACTCTGTGGTCGTTATAATACACAAGTTGTATTTGAACAGTGTTGTGAGGTCCTCTACCCCAGCCCCCAAGGGCTCCGATCCCCCTAACCCAACCCCAAAGAGCTCCGATCCCCCTACCCCAACCCCGAAGGAAGCCCCCGGTCCCCAAAGGTCCCCCGGGCTCTCAAAGGACCACCCAGCCTCCCAAGGGCCCCCCGGACCCCCAAAAGCCCCTCCCGGGCCCCCAAAGAGTCCCCTCCCTATTTTTTAATACTTTTTTAAGGCTTTATTATATCTTTTCAGAACAAGCTATTTTCTTAATGTCCATCCTAAACCCATTTTACAAGTTGAAGTACCCATCCTTCTAACCCACAACTTTACTTTACGACTTTTTGCACACCCCAAGATCAAGCAATACTTTTCAAAAGGCATTTCAGAACAAGTTCTTTTCTTAGTGACCGTCCTAAACCCATTTTACAAATTGAAGTACCCATCCTTTTTTTGTTGTGGTTTACCTTGTCACAGTTACATTCTCTCGATTTTTCAAAGTTCATTTTGAATTTGTTTCATTGAAATGCAAGAGTTGGATTATTTCAGTAGTGTTTTGTCATGGTTTACCATGTCACAGTTACATTCTCTTGATTTTTCAAAGTTCATTTTGGATTTCTTTCGTTGAAATGCAGGAGTTGGAATATTTCAGTAGTGTTTTACCATAGTTTACCATGTCACAGATACATTCTCTTGATTTTTCAAAGTTCATTTTGATTTTATTTCGTTGAAATGCATGAGTTGGAATATTTCAATAGTGTTTTGTTGTAGTTTAGCTTGTCAAAGTTATATTTTCATGTTATTTCAAAGTTCATTTGAATTTATTTCGTTGAAATGCAAGAGTTGGAATATTTCAGTAGTGTTTTGTTGGGGTTTACCTTGTCACAGTTACATTTTCTTGATTTTTCAAAGTTCATTTTGAATTTCTTTCATTGAAATGCAAGAGTTTGATTATTTAAGTAGTGTTTTGTTGTGCTTTACCTTGTCACAGTTACATTCTCTTAATTTTTCAAAGTTCATTTTGAATATCTTTCTTTTAAATGCAAGAGTTGGAATATTTCAGTAGTGTTTTGTCGTGGTTTACCTTGTCACAGTTACATTGTCTTTGATTTTTCAAAGTTCATTTTGAATTTCTTTCATTGAAATGCACGAGTTGGATTATTTCCCTAGTGTTTCTTCGTGGTTTACCATGTCACAGTTACATTCTCTTTATTTTTCAAAGTTCATTTTTGATTTCTTTCGTTGAAATACAAGAGTTGGAATATTTCAGTAGTGTTTTGTTGTGGTTTACCTTGTCACAGTTACATTCTCTTGATTTTTCAAAGTTCATTTTGAATTTCTTTCATTGAAATGAAAGAGTTGGAATATTTCAGTAGTGTTTTGTCATGGTTTACCTTGTCACAGTTACATTCTCCTAATTTTTCAAAGATCATTTTGGTTTTTTTTCGTTGAAATGCAAGAGTTGAAATATTTCAGTAGTTTTTCGTTGTGGTTTACCTTGTCACAGTTACACTTTCTTGATTTTTAAAAGTTCATTTTGAATTTCTTTAGTTGAAATGCAAGAGTTGGAATATTTCAGTAGTGTTTTGTTGTGGTTTACCTTGTCACACTTACATTCTCTTGAGTTTTCAAAGTTCATTTTGAATTTCTTTCTTTGAAATACAAGAGTTGGAATATTTCAGCTGTGTTTTGTCATGGTTTACCTTGCCACAGTTACATTGTCTTTGATTTTTCAAAGCTCGTTTTGAATTTCTTTCATTGAAATGCAAGAGTTGGATTATTTCAATAGTGCTTCTTCGTGGTTTACCATGTCAAACTTGCAGTCTCTTGATTTTTTTTTCAAAGTTCATTTTGAATTTTTTTCATTAAAATGCAAGATTTGGAATATATCAGTAGTTATTTTCATGGCTTAAAATGTCGCAGTTACATTACCTTGATGTTTCAATGTTCATTTTTGAATTTCTTTAATTGAAATGAAAGAGCTGGAATATTTAAGTAGTGTTTTGTCATGGTTTACCTTGTCAAAGTTACATTCTCTTGATTTTTCAAAGATCATTTTGGTTTTTTTTCGTTGAAATGCAAGGGTTGAAATATTTCAGTAGTTTTTTGTTGTGGCTTACCTTGTCACAGTTACACTTTCTTGATTTTTCAAAGTTCATTTCGAGTTTCTTTCGTTGAAATGCAAGAGTTGGAATATTTCAGTAGTGTTTTGTTGTGGTTTACCTTGTCACACTTACATTCTCTTGAGTTTTCAAAGTTCATTTCGAATTTCTTTCATTGAAATGCAAGAGTTGGAATATTTCAGTAGTGTTCTGTCGTGATTTACCTTGTCACAGTTACATTCTCTTGATTTTTCGAAGTTCATTTGAAATTCTTTCATTGAAAAGAAAGAGTTGGTTTATTTCAGTAGTGTTTTGTCATGGGTTACCATGTCACAGTTACATTCTATTGATTTTTAAAAGTTCATTTTTAATTTATTTCTTTTAAATGCTAGAGTTGGAATATTTCAGTTGTGTTTTGTTGTGGTTTACCTTGTAACATTTACATTCTATTAATTTTTCAAATTTCATTTTTAATTTCTTTCTTTTAAATGCAAGAGTTGGATTATTTCAGTAGTGTTTTGTCATGGTTTACCTTGTCCCAGATGCATTCTTTTGATTTTTCAAAGTTCATTTTGGATTTCTTTCGTTGAAAAGCGAGAGTTGGAATATTTCAGTAGTGTTCTGTCGCTGTTTACCTTTTCACACTTACGTTTTCTTGCTTTTTTAAAGATCATTTTGGTTTTTTTACGTTGAAATGCAAGGGTTGGAACATTTCAGTAGTGTTTTGTCGCGGTTTACATTGTCACAGCTACATTCTCTTAATTTTTCAAAGTTCATTTTTAATTTTTATCATGTAAATGCAAGAGTTGGAAGATTTCAGAAGTGTTTTGTCGTGGCTTACCTTGTCACAGTTACATTCTCTTGATTTTTCAAAGATCATTTTGGGTTTCTTTCGTTGAAATGCAAGAGTTGGAATATTTCAGTAGTGTTTTGATGTGGTTTACCTTGTCACTGTTACGTTCTCTTGATTTTTCAAAGTTCATTTTGGTTTTCTTTCGTTGAAATGCAGGAGTTGTAATATTTCAGTAGTGTTTTGTTGTGGTTTACCTAGTCACAGTTACATTTTCTTAATTTTTCAATGTTCATTTTGAATTTCTTTCATTGAAATGCAAGAGTTGGAATATTTCAGTAGTGTTTTGTCATGGTTTACCTTGTCACAGATACATTCTATTGTTTTTCAAAGTTCATTTTGAATTTCTTTCATTGAAATGCAAGAGTTGGAATATTTCAGTAGTTTTTTGTCGTGGTTTACCTTGTCATAGTTACTTTCTCTTGATTTTTCAAAGTTCATTTGAATTTCTTTCATTGAAATGCAAGAGATGGAATATTTCAGTAGTGTTTTGTCATGGTTTACCTTGTCACAGCTACATTCTCTTGATTTTTCAAAGTTCATTTTGGATTTCTTTCGTTGAAATGCAGGAGTTTGAATATTTTACTAGAGTTTTGTCATGGTTTACCTTGTCACATATACATTCTATTGATTTTTCAAAGTTCTTTTCGAATTTCTTTCATTGAAATGCAAGAGTTGGATTATTTCAGTAGTGTTTTGTCGTGGTTTACCTTGTCACAGTTACATTCTCTTGATTTTTCAAAGTTCATTTGAATTTCTTTCATTGAAATGCAAGAGTTGGAATATTTCAGTAGTGTTATGTTGTGGTTTACCTTGTCACAGTTACATTCTCTTGATTTTTCAAAGTTCATTTTTAATTTCTTTCTTTGAAATGCAAGAGTTGTAATATTTCAGTAGTGTTTTGTCGTGGTTTACCTTGTCACAGTTACATTCTCTTGATTTTTCGAAGTTCATTTTGAATTTCTTTCATTGAAATGCAAGAGCTGGAATATTTCAGTAGTGTTTTGTCGTGGTTTACCTTGTCACTGTTACATTCTCTTAGTTTTTCAAAGTACATTTTTAATTTCTTTCGTTGAAATGCAAGAGTTGGAATATTTCAGTAGTGTTTTGTCATGGTTTACCTTGTCACAGATACATTCTCTTGATTTTTCAAAGTTCATTTCGAATTTCTTTCATTGAAATGCAAGAGTTGGAATATGTCAGTAGTGTTTTCTCGTGGTTTACCTTGTCACAGTTACATTCTCTTGATTTTTCAAAGTTCATTTTAATTTCTTACATCGTAATGCAAGAGTTGGATTATTTCAGTAGTGTTTTGTTGTGCTTTACCTTGTCACAGTTACATTCTCTTAATTTTTCAAAGTTCATTTTGAATTTCTTTCGTTGAAATGCGAGAGTTGGAATATTTCAGTAATGTTTTGTCGTGGTTTACCTTGTCACAGTTACATTCGCTTGATTTTTCAAGTTTATCTTTGGAATTCTTACATTGAAATGCAGGAGTTAGAATATATCAGTAGGGTTTTGTCATGGTTTACCATGCCACAGTTATGTTTTCTTAATTTTTCAAATATGATTTCGGATTTCTTTCGTTGAAATGCAAGAGTGGGAATATGTCAGTAGTGTTTTTTTGTGGTTTAGCTTAACACAGTTACATTCTCGTAATTTTTCAAAGTTCATTTTGATTTTCTATCGTTGAAATGCAAGAGTTAGAATGTTTCAGTAGTGTATTGCTGTGGTTTACCTTGTCACAGATACATTTTTTTGATTTTTCAAACTTCAGTTTGAATTTCTTTCGGTGAAATGCAAGAGTTGGAATTTTTCAGTAGTGTTTTGATATGGTTTACCTTGTCACAGTTACATTCTATTGATTTTTCAAAGTTCATTTTGAATTTCTTTCATTGAAATGCAAGAGTTGGAATATTTCACTAGTGTTTTGTCATGGTTTACCATGTCACAGTTACATTATCTTGATTTTTCAAAGTTCATTTTGAATTTTTTTCGTTGAAATGCAACAGTTGGAATATTTCAGTAGTGTTTTGTTGCGGTTTACCTTGTCAAAGTTACATTCTCTTAATTTTTCAAAGTTCATTTTGAATTTCTATCATTGAAATGCAAGAGTTGGAATATTTCAGTAGTGTTTTGATGTGGTTTACCTTTTCAGAGTTACATTCTCTTGATTTTTCAAAGTTCATTTTGGTTTTATTTCGATGAAATGCAAGATTTGGAATATTTCAGTAGTGTTTTGATGTGGTTTACCTTTTCACAGTTACATTCTCTTGATTTTTCAAAGTTCATTTTGGTTTTATTTCGATGAAATGCAAGAGTTAGAATATTTCAGTCGTGTTTTGTCGTGGTTTACCTTGTCAGAGTTACATTCTCTTAATTTTTCAAAGTTCATTTTGAATTTCTTTCGATGAAATGAAACAGTTGGAATATTTTAATAGTGTTTTGTCATGGTTTACCTTGTCACACTTACATTCTCTTAATTTTTCAAAGTTCTTTTGAATTTCTTTCATTGAAATGCAAGAGTTGGAATATTTCAAAAATGTTTTGTCATGGTTTACCTTGTCACACTTACATTCTCTTAATTTTTCAAAGTTCATTTTGGTTTTATTTCGGTGAAATGCAAGAGTTGGGATATTTCAGTAGTGTTTTGATATGGTTTACCTTGTCACAGTTACATTCTCTTGAATTTTCAAAGTTCATTTTGGATTTCTTTCGATGAAATGCAAGAGTTGGAATATTTCAATAGTGTTTTGTTGTGGTTTACCTAGTCACAGTTACATTCTCTTAATTTTCAAAGTTCATTTGGGATTTCTTTCGTTGAAATGCAAGAGTTGGAATATTTCAGTAGTGTTCTGTTGTGGTTCACCTTATCACAGTTACATTTTCTTGATTTTTCAAAGTTCATTTTGAATCTCTTTCGTTGAAATGTAAGAGTTGAAATGTAAGAGTATTTCAGTAGTGTTTTGTCGTGGATACCTTGTCACAGTTACATTCTCTTGATTTTTCAAAGTAAAAAATTTTGAATTTCTTTCATTGAAATGCAAGAGTTGGAATATTTCAGTTATGTTTTGTTGTGGTTTACCTCGTAACAGTTACATTCTCTTAATTTTTCAAAGTTCATTTTGGATTTCTTTCATTGAAATACAAGAGTTGGAATATTTCAGTAGTGTTTTTTCATGGTTTACCATGTCACTTTTACATTCTCTTAGTTTTTCAAAGTTCATTTGGAATTTGTTTTCGTTGAAATACAAGAGTTGGAATATTTCAGTAGTGTTTTGTCATGGTTTACCTTGTCACAGATACATTCTCTTGATTTTTCAAAGTTCATTTTGAATTTCATTCTTTGAAATACAAGAGTTGGAATATTTCAGTAGTGTTTTGTTGTGGTTTACCTTGTCAGAGTTACATTCTCTTGATTTTTCAAAGTTAATTTTGGATTTATTTCGGTGCAATTCAAGAGTTGGAAGATTTCAGTAGTGTTTTGTCGTGGTTTAACTAGTCACAGTTACATTCTCTTAATTTTTCAAAGTTCATTTTGGATATCTTTCGTTGAAATCTAAGATTTGGAATGTTTCAGTAGTGTTCTGTTGTGGTTCACCTTATCACAGTTACATTTTCTTGATTTTTCAAAGTTCATTTTGAATTTCTTTCGTTGAAATGCAAGAGTTGGAATATTTCAGTAGTGTTTTGTCGTGGATACCTTGTCACAGTTACATTCTCTTGATTTTTCAAAGTAAAAAATTTTGAATTTCTTTCATTGAAATGCAAGAGTTGGAATATTTCAGTTATGTTTTGTTGTGGTTTACCTCGTAACAGTTACATTCTCTTAATTTTTCAAAGTTCATTTTGGATTTCTTTCATTGAAATACAAGAGTTGGAATATTTCAGTAGTGTTTTGTCATGGTTTACCGTGTCACTTTTACATTCTCTTAGTTTTTCAAAGTTCATTTGGAATTTGTTTTCGTTGAAATGCAAGAGTTGGATTATTTCAGGACTGTTTTGTCGTGATTTGCCTTGTCACAGATACATTCTCTTGATTTTTCAAATTTCATTTTGAATTTCATTCGATGAATTACAAGAGTTGGAATTTTTCAATAGTTTTTTGTCGTGGGTTACCTTGACGCAGTTATATTTTCTTGATTTTCCAAAGTTCATTTTGAATTTCATTCTTTGAAATGCAAGAGTTGGAATATTTCAGTAGTGTTTTGTCGTGGTTTACCTTGTCAAACTTACATTCCCTTGATTTTTCATAATTCATTTTGAATTTCTTTCGTTGAAATGCAAGAGTTGGAATATTTCATTAGTGTTTTGTTGTGGTTAACTTTGTCACAGCTACATTCTCTTGATTTTTCAAAGTTCATTTTGGATTTCTTTCGTTGAAATGCAAGAGTTTGAAAAATTTGGTGGATTTCTTTCGTTGAAATATGTTTTGTTGTGCTTTACCTTGACACAGTTACATTTTCTTGATTTTTGTTAGGTTAGGTTAGGTTAGGCTAGATCAAATTAGGTTAAGTTAGATTAAGTGAGGTTAGGTTAGGTTAGCCTACGTACGTGCGCGTACGTAGGCTAACCTAACCTAACTTAACCTAACCTAAGAGAATGTAACTTTGACAAAGTAAACCACGGCAAAACACTACTGAAATATTCCAACTCTTGCATTTCACGAAAGAAATCCGAAACCTAAGAGAATGTAACTCTGACAAGGTAAACCACGACAAAACACTAGTGAAATATTCCAACTCTTGCATTTCAATGAATGAAATTCAAAATGAACTTTGAAAAATCAAGAGAATGTATCTGTGACAAGGTAAACCATGACAAAACACTACTGAAATATTCCAACGCTTGTATTTCAACGAAAACAAATTCCAAATGAACTTTGAAAATCTAAGAGAATGTAAGTGTGACAAGGTAAACCAACACAAAACACTACTGAAATATTCCAACTCTTGCATTTCAATGAAAGAAATCCAAAATGAACTTTGAAAAATTAAGAGAATGTAACTGTTACAAGGTAAACCAAGACAAAACACTACTTAAATATTCCAACTATTTAAATTCAATGAGATAAATTCGAAATTAACTTTGAAAAATTAAGGAAATGTAACTGTGACAAGGTAATCCATTACAACACACTACTGAAATATTCCAACTCTTACATTTCAACGAAAGAAATTCAAAATGAACTTTGAAAAATCCAGAAAATGTAACTGTGATAAGGTAAACCACAACAGAACACTACTGAAATATTCCAACGTTTGCATTTCAACGAAAGATATCCAAAATAAACTTTGAAAAATTAAAAGAATGTAACTATGACTAGGTAAACCACGACAAAACACTATTGAAATATTCCAACTCTTGCATTTCATCGAAAGAAATCCAATGTAACTGTGACAAGGTAAACCACATCAAAACACTACTGAAATATTCCAACTCTTGCATTTCACCGAAATAAAACCAAAATGAACTTTGAAAAATTAAGTGAATGTAAGTTTGACAAGGTATACCATGACAAAACACTATTGAAATATTCCAACTCTTTCATTTCATCGAAAGAAATTCAAAATGAACTTTGAAAAATTAAGAGAATGTAACTGTGACAAGGTAAACAACTACAAAACACTACTGAAATATTCCAACTCTTGCTTTTCACCGAAATAAAACCAAAATGAACTTTGAAAAATCAAGAGAATGTAACTGTGACAAGGTAAACCACATCAAAACACTACTGAAACATTCCAACTCTTGCATTTCACCGAAATAAAACCAAAATAAACTTTGAAAAATTAAGAGAATGTAATTGTGACAAGGTAAACCATGATAAAACACTATTGAAATATTCCAACTCTTTTATTTCATCGAAAGAAATTCAAAATGAACTTTGAAAAATTAAGAGAATGTAACTGTGACAAGGTAAACCACGACAAAACTACTGAAATATTCCAACTTGCATTTCAATGATGAAAATGCAAAATGAACTTTGTAAAATTAAGAGAATGTAACTGTGATAAGGTAAACCACAACAAAACACTACTGAAACATTCCAACTCTTTCATTTCAACGACAGAAATTCAAAATAAACTTCGAAAAATCAAGAGAATGTAACTGTGACATTGTAAATCATGACAAAACACTAGTGAAATATTCCAACTCTTGCATTTCAATGATAGAAATTCAAAATGAACTTTGAAAAATTAAGAGAATGTAATTGTGACAAGGTAAACCGCAACAAAAAACTACTGAAATATTCCAACTCTTGCATTTCACCGAAAGAAATTCAAAATGAACTTTGAAAAATCAAGAAAATGTAACTGTGACAAGGTAAACCACAACAAAACACTACTGAAATATTCCAACTCTTGCATTTCAACGATAAAAATTCAAAATGAACTTTGAAAAATTAAGAGAATGTAACTGTGTTAAGGTAAACCACGACAAAACACTACTGAAATATTCCAACTCTTGCATTTCAACGAAAGAAATCCAAAATGAACTTTGAAAAATCAAGAGAATGCAACTCTGACAAGGTAAACCACGACAAAACACTACTGAAATATTCAAACTCTTGCATTTCAACGAAAACAAATTCAAAATGAACTTTGAAAAACTAAGAGAATGTAACTGTGACAAGGTAAACCATGACAAAACACTACTCAAATATTCCAACTCTTGCATTTCAATGAAAGAAATCCAAAATGAACTTTGAAAAATTAAGAGAATGTAACTGTTACAAGGTAAACCACAACAAAACACTACTGAAATATTCCAACTCTTGCATTTCAATGAGAGAAATTCAAAATGAACTTTGAAAAATCAAGAGAATTTAACTGTGACAAGGTAATCCATTACAAAACACTACTGAAATATTCCAACTCTTACATTTCAACGAAAGAAATTCGAAATGAACTTTGAAAAATCAAGAAAATGCAACTGTGATAAGGTGAACCACAACAGAACACTACTGAAATATTCCAACTCTTGTATTTCAACGAAAGAAATCGAAAATGAACTTTGAAAAATTAAGAGAATGTAACTGTGACTAGGTAAACCACGACAAAACACTATTGAAATATTCCAACTCTTGCATTTCATCGAAAGAAATCTAAAATGAACTTTGAAAAATAAAGAGAATGTAAGTGTGACATGGTAAACCATAACAAAGCACTACTGAAATATTCCAACTCTTGCATTTCCCCAAAATAAAACCAAAATGAACTTTGAAAAATCAAGAGAATGTAACTGGGACAAGGTAAACCACATCAAAACACTACTGAAATATTCCAACTCTTGCATTTCACCGAAATAAAACCAAAATGAACTTGAAAAATTAAGAGAATGTAAGTGTGACAAGGTAAACCATGACAAAACACTATTGAAATATTCCAACTCTTTCATTTCATCGAAAGAAATTCAAAATGAACTTTGAAAAATTAAGAGAATGTAACTGTGACAAGGTAAACCACGACAAAACACTAATGAAATATTCCAACTCTTGCATTTCAATGATAGAAATTCAAAATGAACTTTGAAAAATTAAGAGAATGTAACTGTGACAAGGTAAACCGCAACAAAACACTACTGAAATATTCTAAATCTTGCATTTCAACGAAATAAATTCAAAATGAACTTTGAAAAATTAAGTGAATGTAACTGTGTTAAAGTAAAAAACAAAACAAAACACTACTGAAATATTCTAACTCTTGCATTTCAAGGAAAGAAATCCGAAGTGAACTTTGAAAAATCAAGAGAATATAACTGTGACATGGTAAACCACGACAAAACAGTACTGAAATAATCCAACTCTTGCATTTCAATGAAAGAAATTCAAAATGAACTTTGAAAAAACAAGAGAATGTAACTGTGACAAGGTAAACCACGACAAAACACTACTGAAATATTCCATCTCTCGCATTTCAACGAAAGAAATTCGAAATTAACTTTGAAAAATTAAGAGAATGTAACTGTGACAAGGTTAAGAACAACAAAACGCTACTGAAATAATCCAACTCTTGCATTAAACTGAAAGAAATTAAAATGAACTTTGAAACATTAACAAAATTTAACCGTGACTATCTAAATAATGATAAAACACAGGTGACTTAATCAATCCATTTTATTTAAATGAACTAAATTTGAAATGAACTTTGAAAAATCAAGAGAATGTAACTTTGACAATATAATTTAAGACAAAACACTACTGACACAATCTAAATCCTATATATCAACAAAAGAAATTCAGAATGAAATCTGAAAAAATAAGATAATTTAACTCTGACGAGGTAAACCACGACAAGACACTAATGAAATAATCCAACTCTTGCAATTCAATGATAGAAATTCAAAAAGAACTTTGACAAATCAAGAGAATGTAACTGTGAGAAGGTAAATCATGCCAAAACCCTACTGACATATTCCAACTCTTACAATTCAACGAAAGATACACAAAATAAACTTTGAAAAATTAAGAGAATGAAACTGTGACAAGGTAAACCACAACAAAACACTACTGAGATAATCCTACTCTTCCATTTCAATGAAAGAAATTCAAATGAACTTTGAAAAATCAAGAGAATGTAACTGTGATAAGGTAAACCAGAACAAAACACTACGTAAATATTCCAACTCTCGCATTTCAATGAAAGAAATTCAAAATGAACTTTGAAAAATCAAGAGAATTTAACTGTGACAAGGTAATCCATGACAAAACACTACTGAAATATTCCAACTCTTACATTTCAACGAAAGAAATTCAAAATGACCATTGACAAATCAAGAAAATGTAACTGTGATAAGGTGAACCACAACAGAACACTACTGAAATATTCCAACTATTGCATTTCAACGAAAGAAATTCAAAATGAACTTTGAAAAATTTATAGAATGTAATTGTGACAAGGTAAACCATGACAAAACACTTTTGAAATATTCCAACTATTGCATTTCATCGAAAGAAATCCAAAATGAACTTTGAAAAATAAAGAGAATGTAAGTGTGACATGGTGAACCACAACAAAACACTACTGAAATATTCCAACTCTTGCATTTCATCGAAATAAAACCAAAAAGAACTTTGAAAAATCAAGAGAATGTAACTGTGACAAGGTAAACCATATCAAAACACTACTGAAATGTTCCAACTCTTTAAATTCACCAAAATAAATCCAATATAGAATTTGAAAAATTAAGAGAATTTAAGTCTGAAAAGGTAAACCATGACAATGCACTTGTCAAATATTTCAACTCTTTCATTTAGCCAAATGAAATTCATAATGAACCTTTAAAAACTAAAAGAATGTAACTGTGACAAGGTAAACAACGACAAAAAACTACTGAAATATTCCAACTCTTGAATTTCACCGAAATAAAACCAAAATGAACTTTTAAAAATCAAAAGAATGTAATTGGGAAAAGTTAAACCACGTCAAAATACTAATGAAATGTTCCAAGTTTTGTATTTCAACTATAGAAATCCAAAATGAACTTTTAAAATTCTAGAGAACGCAAGTGTGACAATGTAAAACATGAGAAAACACTTCTGAAATATTCCAATTCTTGCATTTAATAGATATAAATTCAAAATGTACTTTGAAAAATTAAAAGAATTTAACTGTGACAAGGTAAACCACGACAAAACACTACAGAAATATTCCAACTCTTGCATTTCAATGATAGAAATTCAAAATGAGCTTTGAAAAATTAAGAAAATGTAACTGTGACAAGGTAAACCGCAACAAAACACTACTGAAATATTCCAACTCTTGCATTTCAATGATAGAAATTCAAAATGAACTTTGAAAAATCAAGAGAATGTAACTGTGACATGGTAAACCATGACAAAACACTAGTGAAATATTCCAACTCTTGCATTTCAATGAAAAAAATTCAAAAAGAACTTTGAAAATCAAGAGAATGTAACTGTGACAAGTTAAACCATATCAAAACACTACTTAAATATTCCAACTCTTGCATTTCAACGAAAGAAATCCGAAATGAACTTTGAAAAATCAAGAGAATGTAACTGTGACATGGTAAACCAAGACAAAACACTACTGAAATAATCCAACTCTTGAATTTCAATGAAAGAAATTCAAAATTAACTTTGAAAAATCAAGAGAATGTAACTGTGAGAAGGT
Organism: Artemia sp. Qi Xiang Cuo; assembly: GCF_049724085.1. NCBI lineage: Eukaryota > Metazoa > Arthropoda > Branchiopoda > Anostraca > Artemiidae > Artemia > Artemia sp. Qi Xiang Cuo. Next base: position 9,428,396 of record NC_142811.1, read on the forward strand.
AAACCACGACAAAACACTACTGAAATATTCCAACTCTTGCATTTCAATGATAGAAATCCAAAATGAACTTTGAAAAATTAAGAGAATTTAACTGTGACAAGGTAAACCGCAACAGAACACTACTGAAATATTCCAACTCTTGCATTTCAACGAAAGATATCCAAAATGAACTTGGAAAAATCAAGAGAATGTAACTGTGACTAGGTAAACCACGACAAAACACTATTGAAATATTTCAACTCTTGCATTTCATCGAAAGAAATCTAATGTAACTGTGACAAGGTAAACCACATCAAAACACTACTGAAATATTTAAACTCTTGCATTTCACCGAAATAAAACCAAAATGAACTTTGAAAAATTTATAGAATGTAAGTGTGACAAGGTAAACCATGACAAAGCACTATTAAAATATTCCAACTCTTTCATTTCATCGAAAGAAATTCAAAATGAACTTTGAAAAATTAAGAGAATGTAACTTTGACAAGGGAAACCACGACAAAGCACTACTGAAATATTCCAACTCTTGCATTTCATCGAAATAAAACCAAAATGAACTTTGAAAAATCAAGAGAATGTAACTCTGACAAGGTAAACCACATCAAAACACTACAGAAATTATCCAACTCTTGTATTTCACCGAAATCAAACCAAAATGAACTTTGAAAAATTAAGAGAATATAAGTGTGACAAAGTAAACCATGAGAAAACACTTATGAAATATTCCAATTCTTTCATTTCACCAAAATAAAACCAAAATAAACTTTTAAAAATCAATAGAATGCAACTGTTACAAGGTAAACCATGACAAAACACTACTGAAATATTCCAACTCTGGCATTTCAACGAAAACAAATTCAAACTGAACTTTGAAAAACTAAGAGAATGTCGCTGTGACACGGTAAACCATGACAAAACACTAATGAAATATTCCAACTCTTGCATTTCAATGAAAGAAATCCAAAATGAACTTTGAAAAATTAAGAGAATGTAACTGTTACAAGGTAAACCACAACAAAACACTACTGAAATATTCCAACTCTTGCATTTCAATGAGAGAAATTCAAAATGAACTTTGAAAAATCAAGAGAATTTAACTGTGACAAGGTAATCCATTACAAAACACTACTGAAATATTCCAACTCTTACATTTCAACGAAAGAAATTCGAAATGAACTTTGAAAAATCAACAAACTGTAACAGTGATAAGGTGAACCACAACAGAACACTACTGAAATATTCCAACTCTTGTATTTCAACGAAAATAATCGAAAATGAACTTTGAAAAATTAAGAGAATGTAACTGTGACTAGGTAAACCACGACAAAACACTATTGAAATATTCCAACTCTTGCATTTCATCGAAAGAAATCCAAAATGAACTTTGAAAAATAAAGAGAATGTAAGTGTGACAAGGTGAACCACAACAAAACACTACTGAAATATTCCAACTCTTGCATTTTACCGAAATAAAACCAAAATGAACTTTGAAAAATCAAGAGAATGTAATTGTGACAAGGTAAACCACATCAAAACACTACTGAAATATTCCAACTCTTGCATTTCACCAAAATAAAACCAAAATGAATTTTGAAAAGTTACGAGAATGTAAGTCTGACAAGGTAAACCATGACAAAACACTATTGAAATATTCCAACTCTTTCATTTCATCGAAAGAAATTCAAAATGAACTTTGAAAAATTAAGAGAATGTAACTGTGACAAGGTAAACCACGACAAAACACTACTGAAATATTCCAACTCTTGCATTTCCCTCAAATAAAACCAAAATGAACTTTGAAAAATCAAGAGAATGTAACTGTGACAAGGTAAACCACATCAAAACACTACTGAAATATTCCAACTCTTGCATTTCACTGAAATAAAACCAAATTGAACTTGAAAAATTAAGCGAATGTAAGTGTGACAAGGTAAACCATGACAAAACACTTTTGAAATATTCCAACTCTTTCATTTCATCGAAAGAAATTCAAAATGAACTTTGAAAAATTAAGAGAATGTAACTGTGACAAGGTAAATCACGACAAAACACTGATGAAATATTCCAACTCTTGCATTTCAATGATAGAAATTCAAAATGAACTTTGAAAATTTAAGAGAATGTAACTGTGACATGGTAAACCGCAACAAAACACTACTGAAATATTCTAACTCTTGCATTTCAACGAAAGAAATTCAAAAAGAAATTTGAAAAATCAAGAGAATGTAACTGTGACATGGTAAACCATTACAAAACACTAGTGAAATATTCCACCTCTTGCATTTCAATGAAAGAAATTCAAAATGAACTTTGAAAAATCAAGAGAATGTAACTGTGACAAGGTAAACCATGTCAAAACACTACTGAAATATTCCAACTCTTGCATTTCACCGAAAGAAATTCAAAATGAACTTTGAAAAATCAAGAAAATGTAACTTTGACAAGGTAAACCACAACAAAACACTACTGAAATACTCCAACTCTTGCATTTCAACGATAGAATTTCAAAATGAACTTTGAAAAATTAAGAGAATGTAACTGTGTTAAAGTAAAAACCAAAACAAAACACTACTGAAATATTCCAACTCTTGCATTTCAAGGAAAGAAATCCGAAATGAACTTTGAAAAATCAAGAGAATATAACTGTGACATGGTAAACCACGACAAAACACTACTGAAATATTCCAATTCTTGCATTTCAATAAAAGAAATTCAAAATGAACTTTGAAAAATCAAGAGAATGTAACTGTGAGAGGGTAAAACACGACAAAACACTATTGAAATATTCCAACTCTCGCATTTAAAGGACAGAGATTCGAAATGAACTTTGAAAAATCAAGAGAATGTAACTGCGACAAGGTAAACAATAACAAAACACTACTGAAATAATCCAACTCTTGCATTAAAATGTAAGAAATTCAAATGAACTTTGAAAAATCAACAGAATGTAAATGTGACAAGGTAAACCATGACAAAACACTACTGACATATTCCAACTCTTGCATTTCAATGAAAGAAATTCGAAATGAACTTTGAAAAATCAAGAGAATGTATCTGTGACAAGGTAAACCATGACAAAACAACTGAAATATTCTAACTCTTGCATTTCAACGAAAGAAATCCAAAATGAACTTTGAAAAATTAAGAGAATGTAACTGTGACTAGGTAAACCACGACAAAACACTATTGAAATATTCCAACTCTTGCATTTCATCGAAAGAAATCCAATGTAACTGTGACAAGGTAAACCACATCAAAACACTACTGAAATATTTCAACTCTTGCATTTCACCGAAATAAAACCAAAATGAACTTTGAAAAATTAAGAGAATGTAAGTGTGACAAGGTATACCATGACAAAACACTATTAAAATATTCCAACTCTTTCATTTCATCGAAAGAAATTCAAAATGAACTTTGAAAAATTAAGAGAATGTAACTGTGACAAGGTAAACCACGACAAAACACTACTGAAATATTCCAACTCTTGCATTTCATCGAAATAAAACCAAAATGAACTTTGAAAAATCAAGAGAATGTAACTCTGACAAGGTAAACCACATCAAAACACTACAGAAATGTTCCAACTCTTGCATTTCACCGAAATAAAACAAAAATGAACTTTGAAAAATTAAGAGAATGTAAGTGTGACAAGGTAAACCATGACAAAACACTTTTGAAATATTCCAACTCTTGCATTCTAACGAAAGAAATCCAAAATGAACTTTGGAAAATCAAGAGAATGTAACTATAACAAGGTAAACCACGACAAAACACTACTGAAATATTCCAACTCTTGCATTTCAACGAAAACAAATTCAAAATGAACTTTGAAAAACTAAGAGAATGTAACTGTGACAAGGTAAACCATGACAAAACATTAATGAAATATTCCAACTCTTGCATTTAAATGAAAGAAATCCAAAATTAACTTTGAAAAATTAAGAGAATGTAACTGTTAAAAGGTAAACCAAAACAAAAAACTACTGAAATATTCAAAATATTGCATTTCAACGAAAGAATTTCAAAATGAACTTTGAAAAATCAAGAAAATGTAACTGTGACAAGGTAATCCATGACAAAACACTACTGAAATATTCCAACTCTTACATTTCAACGAAAGAAATTCAAAATGAACTTTGAAAAATCAAGAAAATGTAACAGTGATAAGGTGAACCACAACAGAACACTACTGAAATATTCCAACTCTTGTATTTCAACGAAAATAATCGAAAATGAACTTTGAAAAATTAAGAGAATGTAACTGTGACTAGGTAAACCACGACAAAACACTATTGAAATATTCCAACTCTTGCATTTCATCGAAAGAAATCCAAAATGAACTTTGAAAAATAAAGAGAATGTAAGTGTGACATGGTGAACCACAACAAAACACTACTGAAATATTCCAACTCTTGCATTTTACCGAAATAAAACAAAACTGAACTTTTAAAAATAAATAGAATGTAATTGTGACAAGGTAAACCACATCAAAACACTACTGAAATATTCCAATTCTTGCATTTTACCGAAATAAAACCAAAATGAACTTTGAAAAATCAAGAGAATGTAAGTGTGACAAGGTAAACCATGACAAAACACTATTGTAATATTCCAACTCTTTCATTTCATCGAAAGAAATTCAAAATGAACTTTGAAAAATTAAGAGAATGTAACTGTGACAAGGTAAACCACGACAAAACACTACTGAAATATTCCAACTCTTGCATTTCCCTGAAATAAAACCAAAATGAACTTTGAAAAATCAAGAGAATGTAACTGTGACAAGGTAAACCACATCAAAACACTACTGAAATATTCCAACTCTTGCATTTCACCGAAATAAAACCAAAATGAACTTGAAAAATTAAGAGAATGTAAGTGTGACAAGGTAAACCATGACAAAACACTTTTGAAATATTCCAACTCTTTCATTTCATCGAAAGAAATTCAAAATGAACTTTGAAAAATTAAGAGAATGTAACTGTGAAAAGGTAAATCACGACAAAACATTGCTGAAATATTCCAACTCTTGCATTTCAATGATAGAAATTCAAAATGAACTTTGAAAATTTAAGAGAATGTAACTGTGACATGGTAAACCGCAACAAAACACTACTGAAATATTCTAACTCTTGCATTTCAACGAAAGAAATTCAAAAAGAAATTTGAAAAATCAAGAGAATGTAACTGTGACATGGTAAACCATTACAAAACACTAGTGAAATATTCCACCTCTTGCATTTCAATGAAAGAAATTCAAAATGAACTTTGAAAAATCAAGAGAATGTAACTGTGACAAGGTAAACCATATCAAAACACTACTGAAATATTCCAACTATTGCATTTCACCGAAAAAAATTCAAAATGAACTTTGAAAAATCAAGAAAATGTAACTGTGACAAGGTAAACCACGACAAAACACTACTGAAATACTCCAACTCTTGCATTTCAACGATAGAAATTAAAAATGAACTTTGAAAAATTAAGAGAATGTAAATGTGTTAAAGTAAAAAACAAAACAAAACACAACTGAAATATTCTAACTCTTGCATTTCAAGGAAAGAAATCCCAAATGAACTTTGAAAAATCAAGAGAATATAACTGTGACATGGTAAACCACGACAAAACACTACTGAAATATTCCAATTCTTGCATTTCAATAAAAGAAATTCAAAATGAACTTTGAAAAATCAAGAGAATGTAACTGTGAGAAGGTAAACCACGACAAAACACTACTGAAATATTCCAGCTCTCGCATTTCAAGGAAAGAAATTCAAAATGAACTTTGAAAAATTAAGAGAATGTAAATGTGACAAGGTAAAGCACAACAAAACACTACTGAAATAATCCAACTCTTGCATTACAATGTAAGAAATTCAAATGAACTTTGAAAAATCAAGAGAATGTAACTGTGACAAGGTAAACCACGACAAAATACTACTGACATATTCCAACTCTTGCATTTCAATGAAAGAAATTCGAAATGAACTTTGAAAAATCAAGAGAATGTATCTGTGACAAGGTAAACCATGACAAAACAACTGAAATATTCTAACTCTTGCATTTCAACGAAAGAAATTCAAAATGAACTTTGAAAAATCAAGAGAATTTAACTGCGACATGGTAAACCATGACAAAACACTACTGAAATATTCCAACTCTTCCATTTCAATAAAAGAAATTCAAAATGAACTTTGAAAAATTAAGAGAATGTAACTGTGACAAGGTAAATCCTGACAAAACACTACTGAAATATTCCAACTCTTGCATTTCAACGAAAGAAATTAAAAATGAACTTTGAAAAATTAAGAGAATGTAACTGTGACAAGGTAAAGCACAACAAAACACTACTGAAATAATCCAACTCTTGCATTTCAAATAAAGAAATTCAAATGAACTTTGAAAAATCAAGAGAATGTAACTGTGATAAGGTAAACCAGAACAAAACACTACTTAAATATTCCAACTCTCGCATTTCAATGAAAGAAATTCAAAATCAACTTTGAAAAATCAAGAGAATTTAACTGTGACAAGGTAATCCACAACAAAACACTACTGAAATATTCCAACTCTTGCATTTCACCGAAATAAAAGCAAAATGAACTTTGAAAAATCAAGAGAATGTAACTGCTACAAGGTAAACCACATCAAAACACTACTGAAATGTTCCAACTCTTGCATTTCACCGAAATAAAACCAAAATGAACTTTGAAAAATTAAGAGAATGTAAGTGTGACAAGGTAAACCATGACAAAACACTTTTGAATTATTCCAACCCTTTCATTTCAACGAAAGAAATTCAAAATGAACTTTAAAAAATTAAGAGAATGTAACTCTGACAAGGTAAACAACGACAAAACACTACTGAAATATGCCAACTCTTGCATTTCACCGAAATAAAACCAAAATGAACTTTGAAAAATCAAGAGAATGTAACTGTGACAAGTTAAACCACATCAAAACACTACTGAAATATTCCAACTCTTGTATTTCACCAAAATAAAACCAAAATGAACTTTGAAAAATGAAGAGAATGTAAGTGTGACAAGGTAAACCATGACAAAACACTTTTGAAATATTCCAACTCTTTTATTTAAACGATAGAAATTCAAAATGTACTTTGAAAAATTAAGAGAATGTAACTGTGACAAGGTAAACCACGACAAAACATTACTGAAATATTCCAACTCTTGCATTTCAATGATAGAAATTCAAAATGAACTTTGAAAAATTAAGAGAATGTAACTTTGACAAGGTAAACCGCCACAAAAAAGTACTGAAATATTCCAACTCTTGCATTTAAACGAAAGAAATTCAAAATGAACTTCGAAAAATAAAGAGAATGTAACTGTGACATGGTAAACCATGACAAAACACTAGTGAAATATTCTAACTCTTGCATTTCAAGGAAAGAAATTCAAAATGAAGTTTCAAAAATCAAGAGAATGTAACTGTGACAAGGTAAACCATATCAAAACACTACTGAAATATTCCAACTATTAAATTTCAACGAAAGAAATTCAAAATGAACTTTGAAAAATCAAGCAAATGTAACTGTGATAAAGTAAACCACAACAGAACACTACTGAAATATTTCAACTCTTGCATTTCAACGAAAGAAATCCAAAATGAACTTTGAAAAGTTAAGAGAATGTAACTGTGTTAAGGTAAACCACAACAAAACACTACTGAAATATTCCAACTCTTGCATTTCAACGAAAGAAATCCAAAATGAACTTTAAAAAATCAAGAGAATATAACTGTGACATGGTAAACCACGACAAAAAACTACTGAAATAATCCAACTCTTGCATTTCAATGAAAGAAATTCAAAATTAACTTTGAAAAACTAATAGAATGTAATTTTGACAATGTAAAGCACGACGAAAAACAACTGAAATATTCCAGCTCATGCATGTCAATGAAAGAAATTCAAAATGAACTTTGAAAAACTAAGAGAATGTAACTTTGACAAGGTAAAGCACAACAAAACACTACTGAAATAATCCAACTCTTGCATTACACTGTAAGAAATTCAAATGAACTTTTAAAAATCAAGACAATGTAACTGTGATAAAGTAAACCACGACAAAACACTACTGAAATATTCCAACTCTTGCATTTCAATGAAAGAAATTCGAAATGAACTTAGAAAAATCAAGAGAATGTATCTGTGACAAGGTAAACCTTGACAAAACACTACTGAAATATTCCAAATCTTGCATTTCAACGAAAGAAATTAAAAATGTACTTTGAAAAATTAAGAGAATGTAACTATTACAAGGTAAAGCACAACAAAACACTACTGACATATTCCAACTCTTGCATTTCAAGGAAAGAAATTCGAAATGAACTTTGAAAAGTCAAAAGAATGAACACTGTGACAAAGGTAAACCACGACAAAACACTACTGACATATTCCAACTCTTGGATTTCAATGAAAGAAATTCGAAATGAACTTTGAAAAATCAAGAGAATGTAACTGTGACAAGGTAAACCACGACAAAACACCACTGACATATTCCAACTCTTGCATTTCAATGAAATAAATTCGAAATGAACTTTGAAAAATCAAGAGAATGTAACTGTGACAAGGTAAAGCACAACAAAACACTACTGAAATAATCCAACTCTTGCATTTCAATGAAAGTAATTCAAATGAACTTTGAAAAATCAAGAGAATGTAACTGTGACAAGGTAAACCACGACAAAACACTACTGAAATATTCCAACTCTTGCGTTTCAATGAAAGAAATTCGAAATGAACTTTGAAAAATCAATAGAATGTATCTGTGACAAGGTAAACCATGACAAAACACTAGTGAAAAATTCCAACTCCTGCATTTCAACGAAAGAAATCCAAAATGAACTTTGAAAAATCAAGAGATTGTAGCTGTGACAAGGTAAACCATGACAAAACACTACTGAAATATCCCAACTCTTGCATTTCAATGAAAGAAATTCAAATGAACTTTGAAAAATCCAGAGAATGTAACTGTGACAAGGTAAACCATGACAAAACACTACTGAAATATTCCAACTCTTGCATTTCAATGAAAGAAATTCGAAATGAACTTTGAAAAAACAATAGAATGTATCTGTGACAAGGTAAACCATGACAAAACACTACTGAAATATTCCAACTCTTGCATTTCAACGAAAGAAATTCAAAACGAACATTGAAAAATTAAGAGAAAGTAACTGTGACTAGGTAAACCACGACAAAACACTATTGAAATATTCTAACTCTTGCATTTCATCGAAAGAAATCCAAAATGAACTTTTAAAAATTAAGAGAATGTAAGTGTGACATTGTAAACCACAACAAAACACTACTGAAATATTCCAACTCTTGCATTTCAACGAAAAGAAATTAAAAATGAACTTTGAAAAATTAAGAGAATGTAACTGTGACAAGGTAAATCACAACAAAACACTACTGAAATAATCCAACTCTTGCATTTCAATGAAAGAAATTCAAATGAGCTTTGAAAAATCAAGAGAATGTAACTGTGATAAGGTAAACCACAACAAAACACTACGTAAATATTCCAACTCTTGCATTTCAATGAAAGAAATTCAAAATGAACTTTGAAAAATCAAGAGAATTTAACTGTGACAAGGTAATCCACAACAAAACACTACTGAAATATTCCAACTCTTGCATTTCACCGAAATAAAACCAAAAAGAACTTTGAAAAATCAAGAGAATGTAACTGCTACAAGGTAAACCACATCAAAACACTACTGAAATGTTCCAACTCTTGCATTTCACCGAAATAAAACCAAAATGAACTTTGAAAAATTAAGAGAATGTAAGTGTGACAAGGTAAACCATGACAAAACACTTTTGAAATATTCCAACCCTTTCATTTAACCGAAAGAAATTCAAAATGAACTTTGAAAAATTAAGAGAATGTAACTGTGACAAGTTAAACCACGACAAAACACTACTGAAATATTCCAACTCTTGCTTTTCACCGAAATAAAACCAAAATGAACTTTGAAAAATCAAGAGAATGTAACTGTGACAAGGTAAACCACATCAAAACACTACTGAAATGTTCCAACTCTTGCGTTTCACCGAAATAAAGCCAAAATGAACTTTGAAAAATTAAGAGAATGTAAGTGTGACAAGGTAAACCTTGACAAAACACTATTGAAATATTCCAACTCTTTCATTTCATCGAAAGAAATTCAAAATGAACTTTGAAAAATTAAGGGAATGTAAATGTGACAAGGTAAACCACGACAAAACACTACTGAAATATTCCAACTCTTGCATTTCAATGATAGAAATTAAAAGTGAACTTTGAAAAATCAAGAGAATGTAAATGTGACAATGTAAACCGATACAAAATAATTTTGAAGTATTCCAACTCTTTCATGTCAAAGAAAGAAATAAAAAATGAACCTTGAAAAATCAAGAGAATGTAACTGTGACTTGGTAAACCATGACGAAACACAACTGAAGTATTCCAACTCTTGCATTTAAAGGACAAAAATTCAAAAAGAACTTTGAAAATCAAGAGAATGTAACTGTGTCAAGGTAAACCATATCAAAACACTACTGAAATATTCCAACTCTTGCATTTCACCGAAAGAAATTCAAAATGAACTTTGAAAAATCAAGAAAATGCAACTGTGATAAGGTAAACCAAAACAAAACACTACTGAAATATTCCAACTCTTGCATTTCAACGATAGAAATTCAAAATGAACTTTGAAAAATTAAGAGAATGTAACTGTGTTAAGGTAAACAACAACAAAACACTACTGAAATATTCCAACTCTTGCATTTCAACGAAAGAAATACAAAATGAACTTTAAAAAATCAAGAGAATATAACTGTGACATGGTAAACCACGACAAAACACTACTGAAATAATCCAACTCTTGCATTTCAATGAAAAAAATTCAAAATGAACTTTAAAAATTAATAGAATGTAACTGTGACAAGGTAAACCAAGACGAAACACTACTGAAATATTCCAACTCTCGCATTTAAACGAAAGAAATTCAAAATGAACTTTGAAAAATTAAGAGAATGTAACTGTGACAAACTAAAGCACAGCAAAACACTACTGAAATAATCCAACTCTTGCATTACACTGTAAGAAATTCAAATGAACTTTGAAAAATCAAGAGAATGTAACTGTGACAAGGTAAACCACGACAAAACACTACTGACATATTCCAACTCTTGCATTTCAATGAAAGAAATTCGAAATGAACTTTTAAAAATCAAGAGAATGTATCTGTGACAAGGTAAACCATGACAAAACACTACTGAAATATTCTAACTCTTGCATTTCAACGAAAGAAATTAAAAATGAACTTTGAAAAATTAAGAGAATGTAACTGTTACAAGGTAAAGCACAACAAAACACTACTGACATATTCCAACTCTTGCATTTCAAAGAAAGAAATTTGAAATGAACTTTGAAAAATCAAGAGAATGTAACTGTGACAAGGTAAAATATGACAAAACACTACTGACATATTCCAACTCTTGGATTTCAATGAAAGAAATTCGAAATGAACTTTGAAAAATCAAGAGAATGTAACTGTGACAAGGTAAACCACGACAAATCACTACTGAAATTTTCCAACTCTTGCATTTCAATGAAAGAAATTCGAAATGAACTTTGAAAAATTAAGAGAATGTAACTGTGACAAGGTAAAGCACAACAAAACACTACTGAAATAATCCAACTCTTGCATTTCAATGAAAGAAATTCAAATGAACTTTGAAAAATAAAAAGAATGTAACTGTGACAAGGTAAACCACGACAAAACACTACTGAAATATTTCAACTCTTGCATTTCAATGAAAGAAATTCGAAATGAACTTTTAAAAATCAATAGAATGTATCTGTGACAAGGTAAACCATGACAAAACACTAGTGAAAAATTCCAACTCTTGCATTTCAACGAAAGAAATCCAAAATGAACTTTGAAAAATCAAGAGAATGTAACTGTGACAAGGTAAACCATTACAAAACACTACTGAAATATCCTAACTCTTGCATTTCAATGAAACAAATTCAAATGAACTTTGAAAAATTAAGAGAATGTAACTGTGACAAGGTAAACCACGACAAAACACTACTGAAATATTCCAACTCTTGCATTTCAATGAAAGAAATTCGAAATGAACTTTGAAAAAACAATAGAATGTATCTGTGACAAGGTAAACCATGACAAAACACTACTGAAATATTCCAACTCTTTCATTTCAACGAAAGAAATTCAAAACGAACATTGAAAAATTAAGAGAAAGTAACTGTGACTAGGTAAACCACAACAAAACACTATTGAAATATTCCAACTCTTGCATTTCATCGAAAGAACTCCAAAATGAACTTTGAAAAATTAAGAGAATGTAAGTGTGACATTGTAAACCACAACAAAACAATACTAACATATTCTAATTCTTGCATTTCAACGAAAGAAATTAAAAAGGAACTTTGAAAAATAAAGAGAATGTAACTGTGACAAGGTAAAGCACAACAAAACACTACTGAAATAATCCAACTCTTGCATTTCAATGAAAGAAATTCAAATGAACTTTGAAAAATCAAGAGAATGTAACTGTGATAAGGTAAACCAGAACAAAACACTACGTAAATATTCCAACTCTCGCATTTCAATGAAAGAAATTCAAAATCAACTTTGAAAAATCAAGAGAATTTAACTGTGACAAGGTAATCCACAACAAAACACTACTGAAATATTCCAACTCTTGCATTTCACCGAAATAAAACCAAAATGAACTTTGAAAAATCAAGAGAATGTAACTGCTACAAGGTAAACCACATCAAAACACTACTGAAATGCTCCAACTCTTGCATTTCACCAAAATAAAACCAAAATGAACTTTGAAAAATTAAGAGAATGTAAGTGTGACAAGGTAAACCATGACAAAACACCATTGAAATATTCCAACTCTTTCATTTCATAGAAAGTAATTCAAAATGAACTTTGAAAAATTAAGAGAATGTAACTGTGACAAGGTAAACCACGACAAAACACTACTGAAATATTCCAACTCTTGCTTTTCACCGAAATAAAACCAAAAAGAACTTTGAAAAATAAAGAGAATGTAACTGTGACAAGGTAAACCACATCAAAACACTACTGAAATATTCCAACTCTTGCATTTCACCGAAATAAAGCCAAAATGAACTTTGAAAAATTAAGAGAATGTAAGTGTGACAAGGTAAACCATGACAAAACACTTTTGAAATATTCCAACTCTTTCATTTCATCTAAAGAAATTCAAAATAAACTTTGAAAAATCAAGAGAATGTAAATGTGACAGGGTAAACCATGACAAAACACTAACGAAATATTCCAGCTATTTAATTTCAAATAAAAAAATTCAATATGAAAATTTAAAAATTAAGAGAATTTAATTGTGACAATGTAAACCTAAACAGAATATTACTTACATAATCCAGTTCTTGCATTTCAATGAAAGATGTTCAAAATGAAGTTGGAAAAATAAAGAGAATGTAATTGTGAAATGGTAAAGCACGACAAAACACTAGTGAAATATTCCAACTCTTGCATTTCAATGAAAAAAATTCAAAAAGAACTTTGAAAAATCAAGAGAATGTAACTGTGACAAGGTAAACCATATCAAAACACTACTGAAATATTCCAACTCTTACATTTCAACGAAAGAAATTCAAAATGAACTTTGAAAAATCAAGAAAATGTAACTGTGATAAGGTAAACCAAAACAAAACACTACTGAAATATTCCAACTCTTGCATTTCAACGATAGAAATTCAAAATGAACTTTGAAAAATTAAGAGAATGTAACTGTGTTAAGGTAAACCACAACAAAACACTACTGAAATATTCCAACTCTTGCATTTCAAGGAAAGAAATCCAAAATGAACTTTGAAAAACCAAGAGAATATAACTGTGACATGGTAAACCACGACAAAACACTACTGAAATAATCCAACTCTTGCATTTCAATGAAAAAAATTCATAATGAACTTTGAAAAATCATGAGAATGTAACTGTGACAAGGTAAACCACGACGAAACACTACTGAAATATTCCAACTCTCGCATTTCAACGAAAGAAATTCAAAATGAACTTTGAAAAATTAAGAGAATGTAACTGTGACAAGTTAAAGCACAACAAAACACTACTGAAATAATCCAACTCTTGCATTACACTGTAAGAAATTCAAATGAACTTTGAAAAATCAAGAGAATGTAACTGTGACAAGGTAAACCACGACAAAACACTACTGACATATTCCAACTCTTGCATTTCAATGAAAGAAATTCGAAATGAACTTTTAAAAATCAAGAGAATGTATCTGTGACGAGGTAAACCATGACAAAACACTACTGAAATATTCTAACTCTTGCATTTCAACGAAAGAAATTAAAAATGAACTTTGAAAAATTAAGAGAATGTAACTGTTACAAGGTAAAGCACAACAAAACACTACTGACATATTCCAACTCCTGCATTTCAAGGAAAGAAATTTGAAATGAACTTTGAAAAATCAAGAGAATGTAACTGTGACAAGGTAAACTATGACAAAACACTACTGACATATTCCAACTCTTGCATTTCAATGAAAGAAATTCGAAATGAACTTTGAAAAATCAAGAGAATGTACACTGTGACAAGGTAAACCATAACAAAACACTACTGAAATATTCCAACTCTTGCATTTCAATGAAAGAAATTCAAAATAAACTTTGAAAAATCAAGAGAATGTAACTGTGACAAGGTAAAGCACAACAAAACACTACTGAAATAATCCAACTATTGAATTTAAATTAAAGAAATTCAAATGAGCTTTGAAAAATCAAGATAATGTAACTGTGACAAGGTAAACCACAACATAACACTACTAAAATATTCCAACTCTTGCGTTTCAATGAAAGAAATTCGAAATGAACTTTGAAAAATAAATAGAATGTATCTGTGACATGGGAAACCATGACAAAACACTACTGAAAAATTCCAACTCCTGCATTTCAACGAAAGAAATCCAAAATGAACTTTGAAAAATCAAGAGATTGTAGCTGTGACAAGGTAAACCATGACAAAACACTACTGAAATATTCCAACTCTTGCATTTCAATGAAAGAAATTCAAATGAAGTTTGAAAAATCAAGAGAATGTAACTGTGACAAGGTAAACCACGACAAAACACTACTGAAATATTCCAACTCTTGCATTTCAATGAAAGAAATTCGAAATGAACTTTGAAAAATCAATAGAATGTATCTGTGACAAGGTAAACCACGACAAAACACTACTGAAATATTCCAACTCTCGCATTTCAACGAAAGAAATTCAAAACGAACATTGAAAAATTAAGAGAAAGTAACTGTGACTAGGTAAACCACAACAAAACACTATTGAAATATTCCAACTCTTGCATTTCATCGAAAGAACTCCAAAATGAACTTTGAAAAATCAAGAGAATGTAACTGTGACAAGGTAAACCACGACAAAACACTACTGACATATTCCACCTCTTGCATTTCAATGAAAGAAATTCGAAATGAACTTTTAAAAATCAAGAGAATGTATCTGTGACGAGGTAAACCATGACAAAACACTACTGAAATATTCTAACTCTTGCAATTCAACGAAAGAAATTAAAAATGAACTTTGAAAAATTAAGAGAATGTAACTGTTACAAGGTAAAGCACAACAAAACACTACTGACATATTCCAACTCCTGCATTTCAAAGAAAGAAATTCGAAATGAACTTTGAAAAATCAAGAGAATGTAACTGTGACAAGGTAAAACATGACGAAACACTACTGACATATACCAACTCTTGGATTTCAATGAAAGAAATTCGAAATAAACTTTGAAAAGTCAAAAGAATGTACACTGTGACAAAGGTAAACCACAACAAAACACTACTGAAATAATCCAAATCTTGCATTTCAACGAAAGAAATTAAAAAAGAACTTTGAAAAATCAAGAAAATGTAACTGTGACAAGGTAAACCACAACAAAACACTACTGAATTAATCCAACTCTTGCATTTCAATGAATGAAATTCGAAATGAACTTTGAAAAATCAAGAGAATATAACTGTGGCGAGGTAAACCACGACAAAACACTACTGAAATATTCCAACTCTTGCGTTTCAATGAAAAAATTCGAAATGAACTTTGAAAAATCAATAGAATGTATCTGTGACAAGGTAAACCATGACAAAACACTAGTGAAAAATTCCAACTCCTGCATTTCAACGAAAGAAATCCAAAATGAACTTTGAAAAATCAAGAGATTGTAGCTGTGACAAGGTAAACCATGACAAAACACTACTGAAATATTCCAACTCTTGCATTTCAATGAAAGAAATTCAAATGAACTTTGAAAAATCAAGAGTATGTAACTTTGACAAGGTAAACCACGACAAAACACTACTGAAATATTCCAACTCTTGCATTTCAATGAAAGAAATTCGAAATGAACTTTGAAAAAACAATAGAATGTATCTGTGACAAGGTAAACCATGACAAAACACTACTGAAATATTCCAACTCTTGCATTTCAATGAAAGAAATTCAAAATGAACATTTAAAAATTAAGAGAATGTAACTGTGACTAGGTAAACCACAACACAACACTAGTGAAATATTCCAACTCTTGCATTTCATCGAAAGAACTCCAAAATGAACTTTGAAAAATTAAGAGAATGTAAGTGTGACATGGTAAACCACAACAAAACACTACTGAAATATTCCAACTCTTGCATTTCAATGAAAGAAAACAAAAATGAACTTTGAAAAATTAAGAGAACGTAACTGTGACAAGGTAAACCACATCAAAACACTACTGAAATATTCCAACTCTTGCTTTTCAACGAAAGAAAACCAAAATGATCTTTGAAAAATCAAGAGAATTTAACTGTGACAAGGTAAACCGCAACAAAACAATACTGAAATATTCCAACTCTTGCATTTCAACGAATGAAATTAAAAATGAACTTTGAAAAATCAAGAGAATGTAACTGTGACATGGTAAAACATGACAAAACGCTACTGAAATAATCCAACTCTTGCCTTTCAACGAAAGAAATCCAAAATGAACTTTGAAAAATCAAGAGAATGTATCTGTGACAAGGTAAACCATGACGAAACACTACTGAAATAATTCAACTCTTGCATTTCAATGAATTAAATACAAAATAAACTTTTGATATTCAAGAAAATGTAACATTGACGATGTAAACCACGAAAAAACACAACTGAAATATTCCAAATGTCGCTTTTAAACGAAAGAATTTCAAACTGTACTTTGAAAAATCAAGGTAACGTAAGTGTGATATGGTAACCCACGACAAAACACTACTGAAATAACCCAACTCTTGCTTTTCAATGAAAGAAATTCAAATGAACTTTGAAAAATCAAGAGAATGTAACTGTGACAAGGTAAATCACGACAGAACACTACTGAAATATTCCAACTCTTGCATTTCAATGAAAGAAATTCAAAATGAACTTTGAAAAATCAAAAAAGTGTAACTGTGACAAGGTAAACCACAACAAAACACTACTGAAATATTCCAACTCTTGCATTTCAACGAAAGAAAACCAAAATGATCTTTGAAAAATTAAGAGAATGTAACTGTGACAAGGTAAACCATGACAAAACACTACTGAAATATTCCAACTCTTGCATTTCAATGAAAGAAATTCAAAATGAACTTTGAAAAATCAAGAGAATGTAACTGTGACCAGGTAAACCGGAACAAAACACTACTGAAATATTCCAACTCTTGCATTTCACCGAAAGAAATTCAAAATGAACTTTGAAAAATCAAGGAAATGTAACTTTGACAAGGTAAACCACAACAAAACACTACTGAAATATTCCAACTCTTGCATTTCAACAATAGAAATTCAAAATTAACTTTGAAAAATCAAGAGAATGTAACTGTGACATGGTAAACCACGACGAAGCACTAGTGAAATAATCCAACTCTTGCATTTCAATGAAAGAAATTCAAAATGAACTTTGAAAAATCAAAGACAATGTAACTGTGACAAGGTAAACCACGACAAAACACTACTGAAATATTCCAACTCTTGTATTTCAACGAAACAAATTCAAAATGAACTTGGAAAAATTAAGAGAATGTAACTGTGGCAAGGTAAAGCACAACAAAACACTACTGAAATAATCCAACTCTTGCATTTAAATGAAATAAATTCAAATGAACTTTTAAAAATTAAGAGAATGTAACTGTGACAAGGTAAACCGCGACAAAACACTAATGAAATATTCCAACTCTTGCATTTCAATGAAAGAAATTCGAAATGAACTTTGAAAAATCAAGAGAATGTAAATCTGACAAGGTAAACCACAACAAAACACTACTGAAATATTCCAACTCTTACATTTCGTAGAAAGAAATGTAAAATGAAATTTGAAAAATCATGATAATGTAACTTTGACAAGGTAAACCACAACAAAACACTACTGAAATATTCCAACTCTTGCATTTCAATGAAAAAAATTAAAAATGAACTTTGAAAAATTAAGAGAATTTAACTGTGACAAGGTAAACCATGACAAAACACTACTGAAATATTTCAACTCTTGTATTTCAAAGAAAGAAATCCAAAATAAACTTTGAAAAATCAAGAGAATGTAACTGTGACATGGTAAACCACGACAAAACACTACTGAAATAATCCAACTCTTGCATTTCAATGAAACAAATTCAAAATGAACTTTGAAAAATCGAGAGAATGGAACTGTGACAAGGTAAACCACAACAAAAAAAGGATGGGTACTTCAATTTGTAAAAATGGGTTTAGGACGGTCACTAAGAAAAGAACTTGTTCTGAAATGCCTTTTGAAAAGTATTGCTTGATCTTGGGGTGTGCAAAAAGTCGTAAAGTAAAGTTGTGGGTTAGAAGGATGTGTACTTCAACTTGTAAAATGGGTTTAGGATGGACATTAAGAAAATAGCTTGTTCTGAAAAGATATAATAAAGCCTTAAAAAAGTATTAAAAAATAGGGAGGGGACTCTTTGGGGGCCCGGGGGGGGGCTTTGGGGTCCGGGGGGCCCTTGGGGGGCCGGGTGGTCCTTTGAGAGCCTGGGGGACCTTTGGGGACCGGGGGCTTCCTTCGGGGTTGGGGTAGGGGGATCGGAGCCCTTTGGGGTTGGGGTAGGGGGATCGGAGCCCTTGGGGGCTGGGGTAGAGGACCTCACAACACTGTTCAAATGCGACTTGTGTATTATAACGACCACAGAGTTTCACCCTCAAATCCTCTTCTAAATCTTCTTCTAAAATCATCTTTTAAAATGCCTCTAACTGTTTCGCCAAAATAATTCCCTAAAATGTCAGAAACGGTTTCGCCCAAATAACCCCTAAACGTGATTTCTGCGTGTTCCTATTGTTTTTGACATCTCTGCGCTGTCATATTTCAAATTACTAGGAAACCCTTTCCTGTGTGAATCTCTTCATCTCTAAGATCAGAAAATTCGCTCGAAAACAATTCCCCTTTCGTGACAAATCAATCAACCTTGACATCACCTGTCAGACAGTAATAAACTTCGCCCGGAAACAATTTGATAAACCTTGACATCACCTGTCAGACATTAATAAACTTCGCCCGGAAACAATTCTCCTGGACGCACTCCAAAGACATTAATAAACTTCTCCCGGAGACAATTCTCCTTGGAAATACATCAAAGTGAGAAAAATCCTGTTTTTTCATTCTCACTGACAAAAACCATCTCCCTAGGGACTCTATGTCCATATATGGTGCCCCGTCACGAGCTCATGAGGTTAGGCTAGGTTACGCAATCAATTTCTCGGAAACGTGTTCTCCTTAGGGACTCCATGCCCATACATGGTGCCCCCGTCACGACTGACAGCACAGGTGTTCTCCCTAAGGAGTCTATGCCCATATATGGAGTCCCGTTTGTGCTGGTACCCCCCTTTCAACTCTTACATATTATGTGTAGAGAAGTGGTTCACTTCGATTGGCATTAATAGTGACTGAAATAACAATAATGACTGACTTGCAATGCCTGAATGCCGAAATAATCATTTTCTAAACCCGATCATAATAATCCCCAAAAAACCACGTTTACAACACTATAAAACATAGTTTTTGTCCTGCGCTCTAAGAGCTGACTGGCAATTGGCCCAAGTCCTGAGGAGGGGGCCGTTTTTTTATAATGATGTTCAAAAACTCACTTCCTTATGGGAAATGTTCGTCGTATAATTTGTTTTAAATGTATCTGATGATCAATAGTTATAACTTTAACTTACTGAGGAAAAATCTGCCTAGCATATCTTTTTTTACCCACTATCTAAGGAAAATTCAAAACTGAATAGCGTAATTCATTTGCTAAGGCTAAAATGCAATTTATCTTTTTGCTGAATCAGTACTTTTCTTTTTTTTAAACTAGATTTAAAATTAGTTAGAGGAAGTTGAAATTATCTTTAGAAAGAAAAAGATTTTATTTTTTTTTAATTTTAAATATATCACATTTTACTCACGGTACAGGAGCCTCAACCTTTCTTGCTTTTTCGACCAGGAATTCAAGAGCTACATCCCTACTATCGTTAGGGGACTACTTAATATTGAAATAAGGATGACTTGAAGCGGCAACAACATAATCTTTGACATGAAAAAGTCTCTTGTCCAGGATAGTAGAAAATATTTCCTCCAGATCCACAAGAAGAGCATATACCAGAGGCTGGCAAAACCTCACAAAATCTTTCAACTTTTAAAGGTTCATTTCAAAATATCGAACAGCAGGGTAACGGTAAATAGTACCAAAATAGAACTTTTCTTCCTCCTGAAGGATATCCAGAGCAACCACTAATGGATCTATGTCTTTCATGTATTCTTTTAATCTACATAACAAGAACCAAACGTTGTTTTCTCTAAAGCATTTTAACTGCAACATTGCTATCTCTGATGTCCGCTCCTCCGCTCTTTTATCTTTGTTTTCGGTTTTTACTATAGTTTCAAAAGATGCGGATTCTACATATGTCCATAATTCTGGTTCTTGCTCTAATCTAGACCATGTGCTGGTTTCAAATGCAGCATTATTACCACAGCCTGTTCATGTTGGGTTGGATATGCTTATTAGTGACCATTTTTACCTATCTTTTCATTTAAATATTCAAATTCCATCTTTTAAAATTATCCATCGTTCTAGTCAAATTGTAAATAAAATGATATGGGATCGGTAAAAAATGTGCAAATATCATGAACAATCAGATGCACTTTTAGCTAAAATAATTGTAAATTATTCTAAGGATGTTGATCAAATTGATATTGATCTATTTTACCTTGAAATTGTTCATAGTTTAAAAGTTGGGGCTAATAAAGCTTTTACGACTGATTCTTTCCGTCGTTGATCTCGTGTTTTAAGTTGGAACCTTAACCCGATTTTAAAGCAAAGCCAAAAGAATGCATCTCAAGCTTGTTACCTTTGGAATTGCGCGGGAAAACCGCAATCCGGACCATTTTATGATGGTATGAAATTAACTAAACGCGTTTTTCGGGCTGAGTTGCGTTTGCATAATGAAATTATAAAAGATGAAATTGGTTGAATGTTTACTAGCGATAGGAATGCGCTTTGGAGTTTGGTTAATTCTAGACGTCGTAATAATAATTGTTCACCAGATTCTAATAGTTCTCTGAAACTAGATGATTGGATAACTCATTATAATCAAGTTTTTTGGGTTCCGCAAGGGTCTAAGCATGGATGTTGCTCATACCCTCCTTTCAAGAATAATATCCTTTTGTAAGCAATGGGATAGAGTTTATACACTTGCGTTAGATTTTGCGGCGGCGTATGATTCAATTATCCATTCTTGGGCTATGACTGCGCTTCTGAAGAATAATGTCCCACTACCAGTAGTTTTGGTTTAAAAAAATTGGTATGGCTCCTATCGTATTCCGTATTAAGTGGAAGAATCAGTTTAGTGATTATAATGTTAAGTTATGTAGGGGGCTGAGACAACGAAGCATTATTTCTCCTTTGATTTTCAATATTACTGTTTCGGGGCTATTTGATCAAATTCAGTTGAATTTTATTTATGGTAAAGGTTATGTTCTATCGTGGATTGCTTACGCAGAGGATTTACTTCTTTAGAGTCGATCACTTCAGTCACTTCAACAAAATGTAGATTTTTAGCAAAGGTTTTTAGTGAGCATAGACTTCGTTTTTGCCCTGAAAAATGCCAGTTTTTAATTCTTGGTCCTAAGGCTAATGATCTCGTTAATTAAGAAATTTCTGTCCGTATTTATGATAGTATTTTAAAACCTTTGGAATCTTTTTTATATCTTGGTGTGCCTTATGAACCAACTTTATCTCTATGCCGTGCTTCTATTTCTAAAGCGGTTAAAAGTAGAATAGCGTCTAGTTTCGGGGCAGTAATTTGTCTTCGCGATCTTCTTTCTCGGAAATCCCTGGCTCAAGTATATAATACAGTCGCTTTGCCTCAAATTTTAGTTTTTTCATCGCTTCTCCCGTTTTTTAGAATTAGTAATATTTCGCACGTAAAAGCCACATTTTTTTAATTTTGCTAAGTTCCTTTGCCACTTTTCTAAATCTGAATCAAATACTTTTTTAATGAATGTACATAAAATAAAAAACCCTGTTGATGTTTTGGAGAAAAAGCAAAAGAAATTCTTATACAAATTAAATGTTTTTTCTCATAATTTATATAGAGCTGCGCACGAAGCTTAATTTATTTTATTTGATTTAATTTTCGAATGAAGTGTTAATTTGTGAAGTGTTAATTTATTATCTATTGAAATGAAGTGTTAATTTGTGTGGTCATTTTGATTGAAGGCCATTGCGTATTTGTTGTTATATAGTTTAAAATAATTTTATGGCCTGTTGATTAGCGGTTATTATTTTTATTTTTTTTTTTTTTACTCTTCGTATTCGGAGGAAATTAAAAAATTTGAATTGAATTGAATCACAGACATCATGAAGCTTCTATTTTTTCTGAAAATACATTTTCATGATTTTCATTGAAAATCATGCTTACATGCAACATCCTTCAAGGCCTTATCAGCATCCGCAAATGCAAGTAAATTGAGTGCATGGCTAACACATCTGAAATGAGGGGGAAGTTGGAAATACTAGAAGCATTCTTACTCACTCCGATTTCTAAGAATCTCTCCAACATTTAAAAACGAGAATAAGCCGTTTTGACCTGCTTCATCTTCACCATCATGACCCCTTACTTGGCCCTCATCACTGGAAATTCTCTAATAGTAAAGGCAAACTAAAGTTTGCCCCAAACAATTTGCAACACAAATGATTTTTACACCATCATGTAGAGAAAGAAAAGGCTGAACAAAATATCCAAAGTTGCACATTCTAGGTCGACGCAAAATCAGTTTTTTTGCTTTCCGTGTCAATTTTTTTCACTTTTTTCTATAAAAAAATGAAATATCGGTAAATGTTCGTTTTTCTGTATATAAAGTATCATCCCGATGGATAATGAAGGGCTGAGCCCGTAAATGAAAGCAAATTTGATGTACAGTGTACAAAAAAAAGTTTCATAATCATCAATATGCGATTTTACTCTTCTCAACGATGTGATCTCTTTTCCACCTATTCTGGCATAAAATGATGAGCTGAGCCCAAAAATCAAATTAACCTGATGTAATGTCTACTAGAAAACCCGTTTCATATTTATCAATATGCACTTTTTTATTTTCATTTGACATGTTTCTTTTAGCACTTATTATCCACCAATTCGTCGATTGTTGGTAAAAACAAATTGCAACAAAAATTATTTTTAGACCATGTTGTAGAGGAAAATAAGCTGAACAACATGTCCCAAGTCACAAATTCTAGGTCGACGCAAAACTATTTTCTTTGAGCATCGTGTCAGTTTTCTGACTTTCCTAACAAAAAAATTAAGTTGCGGTAATTGTTCGTCTTTCCTGAACTGAATTATTATTCCGATGTAAAAAGACGAGTTGAGTGCGAAAATGGATTCAAATTTGATATACGGTATATAAAAAGTTTCATAATCATCAACATGAGATTTTTACGCTTTTCATCGTCACGACCCCCATTTTTTTTACCAGACCGTCTTTCGCTGGCTAAATTGTCGGTTTTGAGATCTAATAATTAGTTAGCCGGAATCTGATCGTTGCTTGCTCTATCACCTGATGGGTCGGCCTAAAAAAAGTGATAAAATAAAAAAAAATAGTGAAAAAGAGAAAACGAGGATTATACAAGCCAGTGAAAAAATGGACTAACATGCAAATATTTCGATCAAGACCTCCGCTTGACCGTCATCAGTGCAAGATAATAACATAAAAATTACTAATAAAAGTCCAAGGATACTATAAAAAAATTTCAAACCTTAAAACAAAGCATAACAAAAATTTGAAGACTCTTTCCATGTAACGGTGAAAGGGTAACTTCAAATGGAAAAGGTCTTCAAATTTTAGTTGTACTTTGTTTTAAGGTTTGAAATTTTTTATAGTACCCTTGGATTTTTATTAGTAATTTTTATGTTATTATCTTGCACTGAGGACGGTCAAGTGGAGGTCTTGACCGAAATATTTGCATTTTAGTCCATATTTTTCACTGGCCTGTATAATCCTCGTTTTTCCTTTTTTTTCTTACTATTTTTTCGTTTTATTATGATATTCCAGTGTGGTCTCAGAAATTATTTACTAAAAAAAAGTGATTGCAAGATGTTTATTAAAATATTAAAAATATTAGAAAAGGGAAATCATATATGAAACTAGTTTTTCGCGGCAGACATTTAAAATCCCTTTTAGAACAAACTATTATTAACACACTGACTAGTCTTCACAACTGATAAAATTGTCGAATCAACTTCATGAGCATTGGAAAGAAAGAATCAAATTCCAACTAGTATTCATAACTTATTCTTTTAATTCAAATATCTAAGATTCAACGCTCTCCTCATCGTTATAGCTTTCGATTCTTGGAGAGTTATAACATGCTGTCCCTTTGCGCGTTTTACACGCTAGAGTGCAAGCAAAGCCGTTTTTAAAGCAGCTACATCTCGTTGAGTTACATTCCAGTTGACAGGAGCACTTCACGATTTTCGGAAGCAGACGAGGGGCTGATAGGACGTCAGAGCCAATGGATACAAGAAGTTGTTTTCTATTTTTCCATCCCCATTCCTCGACTTTAAGTTCAGAATCGGGATCTCCACTCCATGTCTGAACTTAGTAGAAACCCTGTAACTGTGGAATTTAGCCGCATCAGAAGTTGGTGGTAACTGTTCTGGGTGGACAAACGTAATAGCAGTAGTCACCTTTTTCCTAAAAACTTACCTGCGGAGTTCATTCAGATTTCCCCCTTTTGATGGGTCGTGTATAATGAACAGAGCGTCATCTCTAGCTACCCTTACTTCCTCCTTCGAAGCTGATTTCAGCATGAAAACTGCAGATGATGTACGAAAATCAGCATCTGTCATCAGCTTCTTCGGAGCAAGGCCTTTTCCCCCACTGTGAATCCTTGAAGTAGTCACAACCTAAAATGGCGTGAGCAAAAAGAATCAAATGGCATGTCTGTTGACCCAGCTTCTCTTTCAATTTGTGAATATCCCATATTCGGGGAGCTTTGTTCGACTTTGGCTCAGGTGCAAAGAATAGTTTCTTGCTTGATAGGTCACCATGATAACACAATAGAACCTTTTAGATCAGTATCATCTCTAAGGACGGCAGTGTCATAATACCGGGAAGAATCAGCAGTAGCCTGCATCATTGGGACATCTGCATCACTTAGTACCTGGACTACGACGAAGCCCTTTGATCGGAGACAAATAGCCTCTGAGCAGATAAGCCTGGCCTTGTTTTTCTTGCAGGACAAGAACCAATCCTTTTTACCTTCAGCTGCATATGAAGAAGATCTCACTGCTGATTATACGACTTCTCATTGACTCGGCCATATCGTCTGTGGTAGCTCCGCCATCGTAGCTGTCAAACAATAGTGGCGGAAGGATACTTTTGGGTCACGTAAGTAGCATAATGGTCAAGGATTTCGGGGTATCGTTCGATTTTGGCCCATAGAATTCTGTGCAGAAGAGCTCCACCGTCGATTATGTATCGAAAACCTTTGGGAAGAGGAGTAGAGTACTCCTCAAGACTGCAAGCCTTTGCTATAGCCTTGGCAAACTGGCTTGTTCAGAGACCGGAGCATGCAAGAACTGTCAAAAAGTGATGCCGGATAGGAACACAGTTTGTGTTGAAAGTATTCAGATTCCATGAGACCTGGGGGTGTATATGGTTCTTATAAAAGGGATGCTCGTATAAAGTTCAGAAAGGGCTCATTTGATTAGAAATTGAAAGTTCTAGTTTAATTTTTAAGAGTCAAAAGATATCGGTGGGCACCTAGCCTCCCCCCCCTCCATGCCCTTTTTTCCTCAAACCCATCCGACAAGAACTTTGAGATAGCCATTTTTTAAGAGTTCCTTTTTAAGAGTAAAAATATATACGAGGGCAACTGGCCTCGCACCACCACCCACCACTACCCCCCCCTCCCCCACGCACTAAATACATCAAATAAAAATTTTGAGATAGGCATTTTGTTAAAAATAGTTCAAAGATTAGATAACAAAACTCCAGTGTTGACACAGCCCCCCAGGGCCCGGGGGTGGGTGTTTAAAGTTATGCCTGGGGGCATATTTAGCTGGCATGGAAGGGGTGCTCGTATAAACGTCAGACAGGGCTCATTTGATTGGAAGTTGAAAGTTCTAGTTCAGTTTTTAAGAGTCAAGAGAGATCAGAGGGCAACTATCCCCCCACGTCCCTTTTCCCCCAAATGCATCCGATAAAAATTTTGAAATAGCCATTTCTTAAAAAATATTTTAAAGATCATATAACGTAAACTCCGGGGTCTCCGGGGTAGGTAACGCTATAGCGTTGCCTAAAGTAAAGGCCATACGGCTCCATTGTTTTATTATTTATTTATTTTTTCCCAGAGGCACTTCGTATAGAAGGGGTCGTAACATAAGCTTTGGAGGGGGCTCATTCGATTGGAAATTGAGAGTTCTAGTACCCTTTTTTGAAGGATAAAAGTGATTGTAAGGCAACTAACACCCCTTCCACGCCCACCATTTCCCCAAACCCACCCAATCCAAATTTTGAGATGGCCATTTTGTTCAACTTAGTTGAAAATTCTAGAAATTAGATCATTGAGGATGATCCCAAACCCCACAGCCCTCAGGGCAAGGATTGTAAGTTATGCCGTAGAGGCATATAAGGTTTTTATAAAAAGTGGTGTCGTAGAAACTTCGAAAAGGGCTCAATCGATTGGAAATTTAAATGGCTAGTGCCCTTTTTAATAGTCGAAAGTGATTGGAAGGCAACTAACAGCCCTTCCACTCCCACTATTCCCCAAACACATCCAATCAAAATTTTGAGATAGTCATTTTGTTCAAAGTAGTTCAAAGTTCTGGATATTATATCTTTGAGCAGGACACTCCCCCCCCCCCACAGTCTTCAGGCCAAGGGTTATAAGTTATGCCCTGGGGGCATATATGGTTCTTATCGAAGGAATGCTCGCATCAAGTTCAGAGAGGGCTCATTTAATGGGAAACTGAAACTGCTAAATCACTTTTGAAAAGAATTTTTGAATCTGTTCCATATAATAATTCATCATGTTCTCTCTTGATACTATAGTTACTCTCTTCTCTTAGTTCGTAAACAGTAGAATAATCATTAATCCATTTTGAGTCATACACAATTTTTACTGGTGTGTCACCGACAGGTTCAATATGCGTTTTATCTTTGGTATTATTTGGTTCATTGACTGTTTGATCAATGATGGTAGTAACGTTTGCTGGCACTTTGTTTTTCATTGATTCATCTATATATTTCTTAGTGATATTTTCTAACAATGCCCTTTTTATTTTTCTGGTAATTTCACTGTCTATTACAACACTATTTTCACACAGGTAACAGTTCCGGCACGTAGACAAGATATGGTTTATGATATTAGTAGAAAAGTAGGCCTTTCTTCTTTTGACCTTCCGTTGAATGCTAATACCCGAAAGCTGACGATAGGATGTATCAGTAGGTAATGCGTTACCAGCAACACTAGCAAGGAGTTGTCCTTTATCATCGACGATTGTTTTTATGTAGGCATTCTCTTTGAGTGCAATCATCTCTGGAAATAACACTTTCGCATATCCAGAATGTGTATAATAGAAATTCTTGGGTACTCCAAAGAAATCTAAACTCTCATTGTCATGACAACGCACGTACACGTTACTGATAGTGCTACCACTAGTACTTGTTTAATAGTTCAAATACTTCTCATTGTCAGCACTCATTGCTACAATAATACTATCATGTGAACACATTTTTACTGGGGGGTTATCCACATGTTCAATATGCATTTCATCTTTGCTATTATTTGGTTCAATGACTGTTTTATCAATGGTAATAAAGTTTGCTAGCACTTTGTTCTCCATCGATTTATCTTTATATTCCTTAGTGATATTTTCTAGAAATGCCCTTTTCATTTTTCCGGCAATTTCGCTGTTTATTATCACATTATTTTTAAACAGGTAACAGTTCCACCCCGTTGACAACACATGGTTTATGATATTATTAGAAGAGTACAAATGTCTTCTTTTGACCTTCCGTTGAATGCTGATACCCGAAAGCTGACGATAGAGATTAACACTGGGTAACATGTTACCACAAGCACTAGCAAGAAGATGCCCCTCTTCATCAACTATTATTTTTATGTTGGCATTCTCTTTGAGTGCAATCATCTCCGGAGATCTCAATCTCGCATATCCACCATCATAAGAGTTGAATTTTTTTGGTATTCCAAAGAAATTTAATTCCTCACTGTCATGACAATGCACGCATACGTTTCCAATAGTGCTACCACTTATACTTGTTTCATAGTTCAAATACTTCTCCTTGTCAGCATTCAATGCTACAATAACACTATCATGTGAACACAATTTCTTAAAATGCTCCATCTTCACTTTTTTAAAGATCTGAATTATGTGTTTATTCTTCCACTGCGTAAAAAATACTGATTTAATACATGCAATAAACTAGGTAGTGTCGATAACCCGCCATAGAGTACCATTGGGAAAGCCGCATCGTGTCTGTGAGCAAGCATACAGTACGGTTGGTAGAGCTGCAAGCACATTTCATGTCATTTTGAGATACGTGAAAAAAAGTCCAGGAAAATTCAGTCCAAAAAAAGTGCTACTACAAACATTATTTTTCTAATAGTAAAAGTAACGGCTAACATTTCTATATCATTCTCATTTTGAATTTGAAAAATATTACATGTGGTTATTATATGTTTTAAGTATGTTTTGTGTCACTCTAAGACGTTTAAAAAAATTGAAAAAAATACCATGTTAAAAAAATAAATAATAATAATAAAGTAAAAACAATGGGCGGAGGGGCCCAAAAAGCTGGAGGGAAAGGGTCCCTTGGATGTTGGGGATAGGGTACCTTTGGAGGTTGAGGTTTTTGGTGGTTTGGGTCATTGATGGTTGCGATCCTTGATGCTTCAAACCTATAATCATCTCACTAGTTGATTTCTAAGGATTTCCAAGGATTGTTCTGAATTTCTTTATTAAAATTCTTTTCTTGGCCTCTATATCTCTATTAGTATCAACTTTTTAGTATACAACAATGTTAGAGCATATTTTATATTGACAAAACTGTTCAAATGGTACTTGTGTATTATACAGAACACATCCGAGAAGTAAAGCTAGGTCAAGTCACAAGGTCATCTTCTCATCGTTAATCATTTCCGTAGATTGATGCTAACGATGTTATTAGTAGTAATGGGTCAATCTATTCAAGCGGGCAGTCCCCTCATATAGCTATAATGATTACAAGCCGGGTGTCTCCCTATATAGCTATAACAGTTTCAATCGCAGTGTACCACTATACAAGCAGACAGTGTAATGACCGGAATTCAACCACCGTGAAAATTCGCGTTGATCTGTGTTAAAAGTGCGTGATGTTTTCATGCTAGTGATGTTTTCATGCTAGTGAGCGTGGATATAAAAATTCCGATACCGAGTTAGTATCTCAGTCAATAAGTTGAATTTGAATAGTTTACATTATTTCAAATTGGAGAAATAAACGTTCAAATATTGTGAGAATGAGTAGTTTCACACTATTACACCACGAAGGAGCCGACAGTGATATTGTGAAGACAAGGGCCCCCAATGTAGCAGTTGAAATTGGAAAGGATCCCCGACTAACATTTGAGTGGGATGAGATGTTTGGCAGATACGTTATATCATTGAGTAAATTTAAGTCAGATGAACAATTATGATTTGCCACAAAAGTGAATATAATGTATCTATCACGACTACAGCATGATTTGAATGCTATTATGAAGCACATTGAGGAAACTGGATTGACTCACGTAACGCAAAGAGAGTGAAAATATATTCTTTTGTTACATTTCTGTCAATAAAAATGTTTTTTTCTTATAATGTTTTTTTTTGATTAGACACTCTAGATGATCGTTTACTCCACTCTCTCTCTCTCTATGGTGGTGATGGTGGTGGTGGTGGTGCTGTCCAATAGGTATTGAGATTATGCCCAAAGTAGAAACTTGCGATTGTTATTTTAGTCTATAGTTGGTAGTGGGAGTATCAAGAATGATTGGATTTGAGAAACAGAAGATCTTACGGAATCTAGTCAAATTGGAAAAATGTTTAGTGTTAGATGATGACTTTTTGGAATTATCTCTTCAACGGAAAATATTTTCTCTAGAAATGCTTAACTGTATAACGGGATCTGATTCTCCATCCTTGGATTATTGTATGGAGCTTATGCACTGCGAATCAAATGCATTTACTCAACTTATTGATGTATTAATTGAAACGAAGCAAAATGACATTGTGTTTCTGATTTTAACCACTACCTAGAAATTCATTCTTTAAAACAGTAGGAAATAAGTTTTTGTGACGATGCTCGATTACTCCTCCTCCCCACTAGAAGATAATGTTATTTTTTTATTGATTTTGAGTCAGTTTCTTTCTGGCAGTGAGACGGACAACATCGGAAAAATGTTTCATACGTGTTCACTATGTTTATATACATTGGGCAGCTGGTCTTCATGTGAGAACTGTACTACAGTTGATGACTATAATGAAAAGTGTAGACTATGCACTCCGTGTAAATTGCATAAAGGATATGCTGTACAAATTAAGGACTGTAATACATGTTTTTAAGACACTTGTGACTCTCATCCTAATGGTTATCTATGCTCCAATTGTCATTTTGATAAGCGTGACCAGTGGGAAAATACTTACCCTGGTATGATTGGAAAAAACCCTAAACGTGACTTCAGTCTATTTCTAAGGGATTGGTATTGTCGCAGCTTTAAATTGTTTTGGGAAAAAGAATTTGGAACACGTTTCAATTGTAAAAACATGAAGAGAGTATGGTTCCTGCGTCATCGTTGTGAGGACAATGCAAGTAATGATTATAAACCTTTTGATTTTTATTTGACTGTTACAGAAAGTGATTCTTCATATGAGAATATTGTGTGCAACATTACTTCAAATAATTCGATAGAAACAGGTAAATTTTTCAATATGAATCGTAATAGTATCACTGAATTCACATGAAGATTTAATAAAAATTAAGTAACAAGATATTGTGGAAAATATGATCCGGGCTGTGCCCAACGGGATCAGTAAAAACAGAATTCGAATTATCTAACAACACTAATCGTTGTTGAAGATGATGACTATGATGATGACAATCTAAATGACTATGATGAAGAAGAAATCTAAACAAATGAATACAATAGACTATTTTATAGTGCATATATATTTTATTAATAAACAAATTCACATACATTTTTAAAACACTCTATTCTTAGGGCACTGAAATCAATACTGTACAGGTCTGAGAGGGTACTTTCTACTAGAAAGTCATTCAAACGTGGACTGTGTACATAAATGTTGAGAAATTCACTGAAAGTATAATCACAACATCGAAAAATGAAATAAAGTAATGCTTGAAAACCACAGCTTTTGGTCGATAGATCCTGTACTCGCATCCGATTTTGAATAATTGTCTTCCCACTTCCTTCAAGGTAGTTTTTGATGTGTGGTGTGTTGAATGCATATGGTAGACCAAGAGGATCAAAAAATTCTATATTTTTCGCTGTTTAATAGATGCATAGCCAATGACCCGTCTGCACAGTCGATGGACTACTATTAACAATGATAATGGTTTTGTTAACAGTATGAATATATTGAAGGAAATCTGAGGGTATACAATAGGATTTGTATTTGGACATAAAAGGATCCATGTTAAATACATTGATTATCTGAGTGGTGTTCATGGTACCAGGTCTAAAAGAACACTACCATCGGGGGTAATTTCCCAGTAGGTTTCAAATTGATTGAGTGAGATTAATGTTACACTCTCTGTCAATGGTTTGTCAAACGTACACTCTAAACGTAGAGTGCCCGTTCGGACAATACTCATATCTTGAGTACCAGACAAGTCCAAAACAATGATACCATGACTTTTTGCGAACATTGAATCGGTAATACCATTTTCATATAGTTGAGAATCTCGATCTAGGGATTGCATTGTCAACTCATATAGGGTCCTATAGGATTTATCAAAGGATAAATTGTAGAGAGGAATTCCGTTTACTTTACAGACAAGAGAGGAAATTCCAAATAATTCAAATTCAAGTGGCGAGGTTGTCCACGATCCTATGGCACTGGCACTTTTTACAAAAGCCAAGGCGAGTTTCGATGGAATTTCACCATTGATAAATGAAGAATCGGTGTAGGTACTGGATCCAGTGGCAATATGACGTTGATTGGCGATTGTGTGAGGAACGAGCAGTTTGATATTATTTCCAGAGGCTCTTTGTTTTTCAATTGCCAAAGCAACAGAACTCATAACCTGTTGTTTTCGCACTTGAAATATTGCCGAAGTGAGATTGACGTAAGCATCGGGTGCTACATCAAGTGTTTTTCTCAAAATGAAATTGAACGGTGAAAGTTGTAACTTTATATCAATTTTAACATTGAGGGGCATCCATTGGGATATATTGATTATTTCATGATTTGGCCTACCAACTAAATAATACTCCGTTCTCACTGCCCAGGTGAGTTCACCGTCAGTATCAAAACTTGATATACAGTCATAGCACCTTGGCCGACTTTTCAATTTCTCATGTTTCATTAGGGCCATCAAGATATATTGTATTTAGCTAGCAAAGTTCGATAGGTTGTTACTAGTGCTCACCAATGTTCCATTCATATAGACACATATTTGTTTAAATAAATTCTGTAGTATACCATTCTCATAGGATAGTCCATCGACGTTGGAGGGAGGTGAATTGTCAGACTTTTTCCTCACCACAACTTTTAAATCAATAAATGTGGACGATAAATCTATGTATGTTTTCAGAGAGGGGTTGCTGTGGATAGAATTGTTCATAGTACCCATGTTTTACACTGACATCCACACTTTCTGCATTGAAAAGATTTAGAGATGTGGTGACAGTGGGCTGAGATTCCCTGTGGGGTAGATATGCCATCGAGGAAAAGAAATCCCTTTTCGATCTAACAATTTTTCTTCTTGGTTTCTTTTTCTTACTTTTCTTTGACAAGAGTGATGATGACGATGATGATGTCTTTCGCTTCTGACCTGAGTAGAGACTGATGAGTGAAGAGATGTTTCTCCTCCTTTTAAAACCTTTTCGACTTTGTTTCAATCGCTCGCCAAGGGATCGTGCGCTGGACCTGAGATTTTTTAAAACACTTTCTTTAAAATCTTTACCATCCCCCCAATCGTGTAGCGTAGAGGGTGCAAAATCTGTAGCAACCGGCGCAATATATTTTTTAGCCAGTGGTACTGCAGAACGAAACAGCTTAGCAAACCAACTGCCAAGACCGTAGTCCAACATTGACGAACGGCCTTTATAATAGTCCATTCTATGACCCAATTGTCTTGGTTGGAGAGCAGTAACATAACAATCAATATCAGGACATACAAATATTTTTTTTCTATTAGCCATTTTGTTGTTGTTGTCGCCAAATAGCTCAAAAATGACATGTAATCAAGGCCAAACCATTTGTTATTGCTAGAGGATCACCCAATTCACTTCTTAGTGTTAACTAACAGAGTTCCAAATACGAAGTGTTTACAGGTACATACTGAAGATGCTTTATATTATAGTGATGAACTTGTTCATGAGTTGTTTTTCGTTCAAGAACACGTAGGAGGGGGACATTTAAATTACCAACTCTCGATGTTTCCAAAAAGGACGCGTAGAGAAATATGCAAGAGTCCGAGGCGAGACCAAGTGGATAATCAGCAAAAATAATTTGTTCCATCACGCTAACAGTACCAGCGTTTTCCCTATGGATCATATTCTGTTTAAAGCCAAAAACATCTCTCAGTTTACCATTGAGATGAATCAGTTCAGTGTGAACGGGTGAGGCCTCGTAAATCCTACTACGTTCAATTGACTAACTAAAATACCATTAGGTATCAGTCCTAGGATGTGAGATTTTTCTATTGACGGTATGACGAAAATCCGCCATGGTGCCATGTTTTTTTTAACCCAACGTAAAACCCGGCTGTTCATTAAAACTATGTGCTTCAACCCATTCAAAGTCGACAAAGAGTGACCAATCCTATGGTATATCTTTTATATTATACACACGATCCTTTCTCAGGATATCATAGGTATTTTTGAGAATGCAGTCGACAAGAGCCACTTCATACATTCCATCATCGAATTTGATGGCGAGGGAGAGTTTCGTCCAAAAATCACTTGTTTTATTCAAATCATTGTAGAGAGGATCGGAGACATTGGACATAAACGTTACATAAAAATCATTAGGCTTTGTCAATATCTTCAACACTGATCCAAAGATCAATATCAGAGTTGTATCCTAGCCAACGAACAAGTAACTGTTTCATGCCCATGTGAGTACGAGTCTTTAATATCTTTTCAATCTGATAGATTCCGGTGTTTTTAACTTTTTGTAGTTCATAATCATAAAAGCTACCAAGAATCTCATCATCTTTCATGTCACGTAGACGATAGATTATGGGTGTAGTGTCCAAGATTTTGGAGACTTATAAAAGTTCTGCGGACCATTAGTAGTTACCCTTTTCAAAAACATTAGTAGTTCGATTGATTCGAACAGTATCACCAACATTGAATTTCTTCTTTTTCTTCTCATTACCATTGGAATACTGTTTAAGAAAAGTGTCAAGTGTGTTGACATCATGATGAGATTCTGTAGGGGTTGAGTTGAACAGGGATCAATGTGGACGTTGATTATAAATTAACATGATTTTATCCAAATCATGAATAAAAGGAGCAGTATTTTTTAAAGTGCAATATCTAGAAATTAAAAGTCGAATAGTTCTTATCAGTCGTTCGGCCAAAGCTGCCTT
This sequence comes from Artemia sp. Qi Xiang Cuo, assembly GCF_049724085.1. Lineage (NCBI taxonomy): Eukaryota > Metazoa > Arthropoda > Branchiopoda > Anostraca > Artemiidae > Artemia > Artemia sp. Qi Xiang Cuo. Next base: position 9,463,845 of record NC_142811.1, read on the forward strand.
TTTTGGACTATGACTATGATAGAGGATTGTATTATATTTCAGCAGAATCTTCTTTACATGGGGATTAACAAATTCACTACCCCGATCTGTTTGAATCTTCTTATAGCAATCATTTTAAAGGATGATTTTAAGAGCTTTAGCAACTTCTTCGCCGTTCTTATGCCGCCATAGAACGGCATACTCGAAGCGACTAAAAACACTGATTGCAAGTAGAATGTACTTGTAGGGGTGATTGTGTACGCCGTTGAATCTCATCCAGAGTCAAAAGATCTGCTTGTAGTATTTGTAATGGGAAAAAGGCTTTTATTTTTCGATAGTGATTACCACGAATTCTACGATTACGATGTAGAGTGTAACTTGATTAATTCTGTAGATACTCTGCCGCCCGATTCTTTTCAAGTCCAGTGACTTGAGCAAGTGTGGTGGGTGAACTTAAACTTTCCACTGCACCAATATTCTCCTAAACATGTTTCAATGCTTCAACCATTTTGAACGTAAACACGTAGTGAAGTGTCCACTGCCCATTTGCATACTAACAGGTGATGGTGAGGGGGATGCAGGTATATTAAGACGTCTTCGCTTGACTCCCCCACTCATAACTCTTGTCAAATCATTGTTTCCACTTGGCATGCTAGTAGCAGTATTTTCCAAAAATGATTTAAAAACATCTTTTGATATTTGACTAAATTTCTTTAATCGTTTTAAAATATGTTTAATGGCAATAGCCTAAGGCTTTTTGGAAAGTTTGATGAGTTTAAAAATGTATGCAGGTGACTGTCAAATGATACAAGTCTTTTACGATTCATGACCAAATCTGATAATAAATCAAGTAGAATATAGGTCTTGCCATGGATTACAACCTGATTCCCATTGGCATCAATTCGAACATGTTCACTGTCATTGAGATATGTCAAGAGTCTTTTACACTGTTCACGATAGGAATGTGGCATTAGATCTGCAACACTTGTCATAACTTTAGACAAATCTTCTTCTTCTTCTTTTGGTATTATTATTGTTGATGAAGATGAAGATGATGGAGTCATTTCCTTATTGGATTCAATGAAATTTACTTTGAGGGGTCTCTCACGATAGGGCTTGTGTTTGTCCACTCGGGGAAGTGCATTTTGAAGCAGAATTAATTTTTCATCGTAGGTGATTGTCTGATTATTAATGAATTTATTGATATTGTCCTCGAAATAATCCTTTTGCGAAAGAGCGAATTCAATTAGAGTCAATTTATTGGGTTTAGCCATTCTCTCTCTAGAAAAAAATGTTTACAAGTCCTGCAATGACTAACAGTAAAAGTGTAAAGAAGTTACCGCCCACCTGAAGAGGTCGTTTTCTTTTAAAATCGTTTCCTTTATTTTTGCTTGCCGCTGATGCTAGGGAGCTTACAAGGGAACGATGTTGCTTTGTCTGTTGCTTAACATCTTCTGGCAGTTGAACATTGCCTTCGGTTAGATTTTAACAAAGTTCAGATACGAGATTAATGAATTCTCTGTCGACACCATGTTTTAGTATGGCCTTCCTAAGTCGTGGTTTTGAATTACCTAGGACGGTGAATAAATTTCGATGTTCATGTAGTTTCTTCAGTGTCATGATTGCAACTAACGAACTTTTTTACTGTTCACCGACAGATATACAGTAATTTCATTATCAAAAATATTGGTTACTACACGCAGATCCTCGGGTGTGTTCTGATTCAGGTCCAATAGAATATATCCGTAGGGTTTGTTGGTAGCCTGATTGTAGGCCGAGAGTAGGAATTTCGTTTCCCCCGGATACACCTGTCTGTTTAACGTTATGAGGGAACTGGAATCACGAACAACCCTGTAGATGAAATAGTAGGTGCAATTCAAAGCAAGTGTTCTCATACACTTGCTCTGCTGAAACAGATTGTGTAGAACTAAAGTTACGGAGATCCGTTGATGATGAGATCGGACAGTGAACAATTTTATTATCTCCTGAGACCATTCTTCAATAGACTCAGCCAGATCGTCAATAATCAACCAAGAGTTTGATTCAATACTGTTGAAAATGTCAAGTCCATGTATGAATTTCGTGTCTGGGGCAATAGTTTTTATTCTATCATAGGATTCTTGCCAAACACTGTAGCAATAGTAAATTTTAGTTGGATTTTCTAAAAACATTCTGTCAAGATTTTGAATTATTTTTGTTAAAAGTGTCGTTTTGCCGGATATTGATGGTCCACAAAGAAACGATCTGAATGGTGTTTTAAATTTATACATGTTCCCTTCAACAGTTCTCCTAGATAACTAACTGTAGACTATAGCTGTCTAATGACTAAATAATTTCCCATCTACAACTACTCCGTTCAAGAATAATAAAAATGAGAAGAAGACGAATAAAGAATCATATTTTCTTTTATTATGCATAAAAAAGTAACAAAACTTAAAAAAAAATACTACATTGAAAAAAGCACATTAAACATTAGAAAAAAATGCACTTTTTTTTAATTTATTTATAATAAAAAATACAACATTTACATAGGCACTAGAAAAAAAAACAAACACTTTAAGATACACTTTTTTTTAATTTATTTATAAAAACATAACATTTAATGAATAATGCACTTAAAATATCACTTATTTACAACATTTTAAAAGGAGTCCACCCCCCTCCCCCCCGGAAGGGGCGCGGTGGCCACTGGCGGCGGCCGGCCAAAGGCCGGCACCCCCCCTCCCCGGGCCGGCCGTGGGGCCAGAAAACAATTTGAATACTTTTTTTATTTACAGAAAAAAAAAACACACGACTCTGCCTTGCTATAAAAAAAAACTGCTGAGTTGGGAAAAAAAAACTACTGCTGAGTTGTGAAAAAAAATGCTGAATTGGAAAAAAAATATCTATTAAAAAAAAGAATCCCACCACCACCCAACCATTAAATATTTAATTTTTTCTTAACCGTAGCGACTTCAATAATCTCAACACACACTTCAGTCAGAAGTCAAATAATGTCCATGGGGTAGCACCTTCACACCATCCGCACACACATAGACTATCCGAAATGGGACACATGGCTATTTTATCAACTCGAACTGTGTGGTTTTTAAATTTTAAAGAGCGAATCGCCATGACCTTCGCCCTTGGAACCATAGTATTTTCCAAACAGTTTCTGTATATATTCATGTCAAAATTCTTATTCAAGTAGTGTCTAGGCACCCTTTTGCAGACTTTTTTGACTACCTCGTTGTGTGTTTGCGCACAATACATCTTCGGACCTGCAAGCACACCACTGGAAATCAAGTCATTTTCCGTCTCTGATTTTAACAATAATAACTGATTTGGGGCCTGACGCTTCACTAACTCCGGGTAAATGGACTCGTCCCAATTGGTAAAGTCCATTCGGGAGCTAATGTGCACGCCTTTTTCCAAATCTTCCAATAAATTCGCAGTTCTAACTTTTAGCAAAAGTGAATCGGTATCCCCATAATATACTTGAACGTCTCCCTCCCCTGGCCATTGGCGCCTACACACGTCGTAATAGAATGACAACATTAGTTTTTTTGATATTTCGGTTATGGCGCTGCCAGCAGCAATATTTTTATTTAGAATTACGTTTCTTTTTTTCTATTTAAGAGGACCATATTGGAGTCTATGATGGTGAATGATGTAGAGTTTGGATCGGCAACGATTCGAGAACATTCTTTTGGGTCAGTCAACGTCACAACGACTTCTATTGTGAACACTCTTACACATTTTACCGAGGGCTGAGTTCAAAATGAGTTTAAAAATTTCCTTTTCAACCTTCGTTTTCGCTTCGGAACGTTTATCGACAAAAGTGTCAATAAACGTTTTCAAATAGGGTTTCTGATCAAATTTGAGGGCTCTATGTACCCTTGTGACGTTGAAACCGTTGGCTACCATCCACCGCAAAAGAACGTGATGTACAACGATATTCTCTTTCGGATGAAGGTTGGCGATAAGTTTTTGTTTTGAAGGTGTCCAGTGCACACCACCATCCTCTACCTTAGAAATATTGTATGGACTCAAAGAGTCCCTAGTCACCGTTCTGTTTATGCACGAGAAAACAAAATCCTTCACCGAGTCATGATGCTCCACGGGTATTTCACCACCGATTTAAAAATACCATCCCCGTTGTCCATTCTCCTCAACATTGGCAATGTTGGGGAAATCTGAAGCACGAGGATCGTTAAGCCATTTATAATTTCCACACGGCAAAGAGTAGTGAGACATTGCCGACGGATAGAGTGAGTTCATATCCAAGAAAACTGCATCCGACTTTACACCAGTGTCATATCCAGTCGGATTAGTTTCAAGGATACGATCTCCATGAAAAATATACCTTCCCCTCATTAATATTTCTACAAATAGATACTAATTCATTTCGGTCATCAAACCTATTTTCTCTTTACTGATTTTAAAGATGACATCCCTCACCAAATGAGGAGAGGAAAGATAATAATCTAAATCCAAACCGATTTCACCATAGATTTTGTCCGATTTCTTACACCTAATATCCAGCAGCGTCAATACATCACTTGCCAGTTACAATCTACAATAATCCAACCCATTTTTACACCCTCCCTTAGCCCAAACCCTCTTGGCAAATTCATAGTCGACAGTGGTGCATTGACGCTCGTAAAGTGAATCGTAGAATGAGGTGATGGACGGCGATTTTTCCTCAGAAAGCCTCGCGGTGGAGTTGTATTAGTCATACGGATATATGCCCTTACACGTTAATAAATCATACATTTCATCGTCTGAAAAGCGCTGTTTAAGGAGGTTTTGCATAAGGAGGGGGAAATTATTAAAATTGTCACTTTTCTGTACTTCAATGAGTTGTCTTAGGGATTTGGGGAAGAAGCTAAAGGAATGTAAGAAACAGATCTTATTCACGCACAATTTATCGTTATCTATTGTCTGCCATTTGAATTCTAAGATTAGCAGCTTTTCAGACGACTTGGGTATGATATTATAAAAAAAAGAACCATCTACCCATGCGCCATCTACAACTCCAATTCGTTGCAATCGTGCCAATGCCGGTAAAATAAATTTCATGTCATAGCTGGAATTGTGTATATAGACAGGTAGAAACAATTGTTGACTAACGTTTAAATTACATGATTGATGGGCCACTCCAAGAAAATTGCTCAATCACGATACAATCGGGTTGCCCAAATGATCGTGGTCGCGGACCATCCCTTTACCCCCTTTCCCCTTTCCCCCTTTCCCCTTTCCCGCGTTCCCAATACCCGCAACAAAATCGCCCTTACAAACTCAACAAATTTTTTAAGTTTTAATGGCCAACTCGTCCTCTGGTGATAGAGTAATTGGATAGGATGTATTTCGCAGCCGTGATATCGATTTATTTGCTGTTTTATTAATGAGTGCTGTCATGGCTGAGAGCATACAATCCTCACCACCCAATCTCTCAACTACCTCCACCAATTGCATGGAATTACACGAGTCTCCCCTCACTGGAAATATAACCTCCTTTTTACTGTCACCCCCCTCAAATTCTGTTTCATATTGTATCACAGTAACACCAATTTTTTAATGTGCATTAGCCCGCTCAAAAATAGTTATCCCATTAAGTGTTACTGGATATTGATCATTTAAACAATTAAAATCTACTTTAGGAAAATTTGGACCCCCATTAACTGAATAAGTTTCCAAAAGTGTCTTACTAGCTTCCTTTTGCAGAGGCTTGTGAGCTGCCAAAAGAAATGCATATTTGAAGTTTTGAAGTCCTGTATCAAAATTGAAGCGTTGTACACCATTACAAGCATTTAAATCATCAGTATATTTTGGTCCCACCGCCCCCCTCCCACCTCCCCTTAAAATAAAGTTCTTTTTATATTTACCCACATTAATATCCAAATTCCCAATAAATAAAACCACCGACCCACTACCCGACTCAGTATAGTTATCCAATTTTGTTACTATATTGTCAACCCATTCCATAAAAACACCCTCAAAATTATTCAGGTCCGGATGAAGTAATAGCATTTCAGTACATAAATAACGCTCATACACCTCATCCGCCTTTTCATTGAAATAAATTTTTTTTGTGCGATGGCAGCCTTTATCCCATCCCTCCCACCACCCTCCCGAATAACTCTTTCAAGAAGGGCTTGAATCTTGGCCGCATAGGAGTGCACTATGTCTACTGGATCCGTTATGATGCTACCTGATGTTAGTGAATTAAATGGATCCTCAAACTCCGCCCTATAAACAAATACATTGTGCAAGGCAGATTCAACTAAATTAAAATCGGGCATCACAGGGAGCGTTACGGGGATTTCTTGTCCTCCACCGATTTGCTCAATGTTGGGGTTGTTGCGTGGTGTGAAATCCCCCAACTCACTCAACAAACCCTCGAGTGTATCAAGACTGAGATGTTCAGCCCCTTCGAGGGTAGCTGGTTGGGTCAAACCCCCTGTAGATGTTCTTGGTACATTAATGTACCTATCCCCCGTATTCGGAGGAAGCATACTACATTTATAATCAGACATTATAGGGGAGATCACGAGGATATAATGCATTGAAATATTTTGGTTAATATTTGGGTTATTGTTTTGTTTAGACTTCCCCAATATACTCAGCAAACAATCAAGGTCATCATGACTGAGAAGAATACTACTACTACTACGACTACACTCATCACCAAACCAATCAGATAATAAATTTGTAATCCCTTCCTGGGATTCATCATGGATATTATCTTCGAATTGTGTTGGTGGTGGGAGTTCCTGTACATTTATCTAAAAAATGAATGTGAAGTTACTTTTTCATTTACCGGAAAAAGAATATTTAGATTGTCTGTGTATGTGTGTTTGTGTGTGTGTGTGTGTGTGTGTGTGTGTGTGTGTCTGTGTGTATGTGTGTGTCTGTGTTTGTGTATTTGTGTGAGTGTGTGTGTGTGTTTATGTGTGTTTGATTCTGTTTATGTCTGTGTGTGTAGTTATGTAGATATGTATGTGTGTATGTGTGTGTGTGTGTGTGTGTGTGTGTGTGTGTGTGTGTGTGTGTGTGTGTGTGTGTGTGTGTGTGTGTGTGTGTGTGTGTGTGTGTGTGTGTGTGTGTGTGTGTGTGTGTGTGTGTGTGTGTGTGTGTGTGTGTGTGTGTGTGTGTGTGTGTGTGTGTGTGTGTGTGTGTGTGTGTGTGTGTGTGTGTGTGTGTGTGTGTGTGTGTGTGTGTGTGTGTGTGTGTGTGTGTGTGTGTGTGTGTGTGTGTGTGTGTGTGTGTGTGTGTGTGTGTGTGTGTGTGTGTGTGTGTGTGTGTGTGTGTGTGTGTGTGTGTGTGTGTGTGTGTGTGTGTGTGTGTGTGTGTGTGTGTGTGTGTGTGTGTGTGTGTGTGTGTGTGTGTGTGTGTGTGTGTGTGTGTGTGTGTGTGTGTGTGTGTGTGTGTGTGTGTGTGTGTGTGTGTGTGTGTGTGTGTGTGTGTGTGTGTGTGTGTGTGTGTGTGTGTGTGTGTGTGTGTGTGTGTGTGTGTGTGTGTGTGTGTGTGTGTGTGTGTGTGTGTGTGTGTGTGTGTGTGTGTGTGTGTGTGTGTGTGTGTGTGTGTGTGTGTGTGTGTGTGTGTGTGTGTGTGTGTGTGTGTGTGTGTGTGTGTGTGTGTGTGTGTGTGTGTGTGTGTGTGTGTGTGTGTGTGTGTGTGTGTGTGTGTGTGTGTGTGTGTGTGTGTGTGTGTGTGTGTGTGTGTGTGTGTGTGTGTGTGTGTGTGTGTGTGTGTGTGTGTGTGTGTGTGTGTGTGTGTGTGTGTGTGTGTGTGTGTGTGTGTGTGTGTGTGTGTGTGTGTGTGTGTGTGTGTGTGTGTGTGTGTGTGTGTGTGTCTGTGTGTGTTTGTGTGTGTTTTTGTATTTTTTTGTGTGTGTGTTTGTTTTTTTGTGTGTGTGTGTGTGTGTGTGTGTGTTTGTATTTTTTTGTGTTTGTGTTTGTCTTTGTTTGTGTCTCTTTGTCTTTGTGTGTGTGTGTGTTTGTTTATGTGTGTGTGTGTCTTTGTGTTTGTGTGTGTTTAATATGATTCTTCGAGTGTAACCTGGTATAAGAAAGAGAAATTATGCCATATTTTTTTTATATGATGATGTGACGCTTCAATTAAGCTGAAAAAATATTTTCAGTGTTTAATGATCTAAATCTGTAGAACCGCTACCCTTTTATTGCTTTTTTTGATTCTTAATTCATGCTAGATCCTAACATTGACATTGTTGTTTTTATTTATAAAACGCACACTGAGATAGATATATTAAGAGATAAGAGAGAGAGAGAGAGGGAGAGAGAGAGAGAGAAGATATAATTTTTCTTACGTTATCACGGAGAGTGGTGACTGGTTCCTTGACTACGTCAGCATCATGGGATGGGGATATGGTTTGCATGTTGAGTGTGGCAGTTGACCAGTTGACAGTTGGTTGGTGTATGTTGGGTCCGGGTGGTTGTGTTATCTTGTTGTGAGTTTTGTATGTAGGAATTGAACAGTTGACAGTTGGCTGGTGTACGATGGGCCCGGATGGTTGTGACATATTGCTGTGGATGCTGGATGGGGGAGCTGGATAGTTGGCTATTGGGCGGTTTACGGTTAATGTTGATGCTATCAATGGTTTCGGCCAACGACCATATTGTTTAACCGTCGGTCTGCTGACCACTGGTGTCGCTTCACCCCTTCTTATCTTCTTAATGGGTAGGGGGAGCTCTGGAAAATCCTAAAAAAAAAAGTTTGTTTTTCATGAAAAAAATCTTGAAAGAGAACCATAAGTCCTCATCATTTGAGTGCACAAGAATAAGTTTTTAAAATTTAAATTTAGTCATTCTATTTTTCTGACATGATTTAGAGATGTAAAAAAAAGTTAAAAAAAAACTGTCAGAAAAAAAAATTGTCAGAAAAAAAGTTAAAAAAAAATTGTCAGAAAAAAAGTTAAAAAAACTGTCAGAAAAAAAATTCGTCACTACAAACTTTATTTTTCTAATAGTAAAAGTCGCGACACACATATCTATATCATTCCCATTTTGAAGTTGGAAAATATCGAATACGAAATTTTTATGTTTTAAGTGTGTTTCATGAAATTCTAAGAGATGTAAAAAAAGTTTAAAAAAAAGTTAAAAAAAAGGGGGGTCAGAGGGAGGGGGATGGAGGAGGGGGGGGTGGAGGGGGAGGTGGTGGGGGGTGGAGGGAGGGGGTGGACGATTGTTGCACTGGGCCGGTGGGGAACGAATGTCTGGAACTTTGGGCCGGAATAAAAAAATAGGTATGGTTTACCTCACGTAATAAGCTCGCAAGCCATTTAAATGCAGTGTTTACATACTTTTTTTCGTGTTTTGATATTGCTCTTTGCCGACCTCTCGAGATCCAGATTCAAAAAAACATTTAACAATCTGTTAACTATAATGGGATCTGTATAAATTTTATTAGAATTAATTTCTTTACTCACTATGATTATAAAAGAATAACTTACTTCTTGCGTGTAGCTTTCGTCAATATTCCTTTTATTTGAATGCATCATTATATTTCAAATGCCAATTCTGAACTGAGAAGATAACAAATTGTCAGAGTTTTTATATCCGTATTCAAGGTTAAACATAAGTCAACCACGCCTAACAAATTAAATTACGAAAAGAATTTCAAAATTTCATGCAAAGGAAACATCACGCACTTTGAACAGAAACAACACGAATTTTCACGGTGGTTGAATTCCGGTCATTACACTGTCTGCTTGTATGGTGGTAAACTGCGCTTGAAAATGTTATAGCTATATAGGGAGACACCCCGCTTGTAATCGTTATAGCTATATGAGGGGACTGCCCGCTTGAATAGATTGACCCATTACTACTGCTATTCCAAATTTATAATAAATTGCCTATGAGTTAGCAACCCCTTCGGGGTTGCCTTAACTGGTAACCATTTTAACCCTTTTTACCACCTACATACAATCCAATTAAAAAAATTATCGATGCTCTGTTTCACCCCTATTATTCAATCGCCAATTAAGATCTTTCATAGCAGATTTATGCCAATGGAATACCTTTTTTCGCAAATTGAGTTAGTTTACGCAAAATAACATAACTTTCAAGTTGAAACATTATGATTCTATCATATGATTCGTCGTTCTGTAATTACCCATGATGCATTCTTAACCAAACCTGATGAGATACCATTAAGCTAGAGGTTTTCAACCTATTTGACAAGTTTAGACTCAGAAATATATCTGACTTGCCTGTATCGCTAGTAGAAACATTATTTCACAGTAAAAAAACCTTTTATACTAATCAAGTTATCGTATATGGAGTACCATTAGTAGAAACATCTCTGATTGGCCCAAAAAATAGGTGTTTCCACGGAAACCTGTCGGGTAAGGGATGTACGTTTGTAGTAATAGATGACTGCCCGTGGTAAGGCAAGTACCGGTGAAACTGCACACATACCAATGCCCCAGGCTTGTAAGCGTTAAATCTATTACACTTTGGACCATATCATGCCATGAAATCTCTTTAGTTTGAGGTAATGAACCTAAAAAACCTGTCTGATTGCTTGGTCACAATATAGGACCAAAATAAAACGTATTTGGTCGCTTCATAGGTCCTTAATATAGAGTGTTTCTCCGTATTATGCAACTTCCATTGATATTAATTGATATGATACTACTTATATAGACGTTTCCATGAGGGATTTTTTCTCGTGGGGGTGGGGGTCGGAGGAGGAGGGTTACGTGGAATAATATTTCCATGGAGGATGTTTTCATGCGGGAAGGAACATTTCTATTAAGGAGGCGCCGGATTTCCCAGCATTATTTAAAAAACGATCAGAAATTAAATAAAAAACAAGTTTTTTCAACTGAAAGTAAGGATCAACATTAAAATTTAAAATGAACAGAAATTATTACGTATATAAGGGGGTTCGCCCCCTAGTCAATGCCTCGCTCTTTACGTTAAAGTTTTTTTCTAGTACTTTCAAAAGAGCTATCTATTCTAATTAAAAAGCCTTTGTTATTCAGGGGTTTGTCATTCGAACAATATTCGAACTTTAGTGTAAAGAGCGAGGTATTGACTAGGAGGCGAGCCCCCTAATATACTTTATAAAAATATATGAATATAGAATTTCGTTACGTAAGTTAATTACGTATATTTATTACTAATAAAAACGTTCGTAAATAAAATTAAACAACTTTCAAGAAAGCCATTTAGCCAAATCAAAGTAAAATTAATATGCAATTTTTTTTAATTATTCATGTACGACGAGCCAAAATCAAAACCTGCATTAATTCAAAAACTCTCATAAATTAAATAAAAAAATGCCTCGCTCTTTACGTTAAAGTTTGACTCTATCTCACAAATTTTTTTTTTTAAACAATAAAAAACTTTAGCGTAAAGAGCGATGCAATGAGAAGGGGACAGCCCCTTACACATACGGAATAAGTTCTGTTCGTTTTGAGTTTTAATGTCGCTCCTTACTTTCAGTTAAAAAAAAAAATTATTTTATCAAAAGAACAAAATAAACAAAATCGCACAGTCAAGAAGTCATAGGGTACTCCACTGTCAAACTAGCGTAACTCTTGAATTGTCTAATTGAAAAGTGTTATCCATATAATTACTGCTACAAATTCTTGTTCGACAATTAACGTGTGTCTAGAACTCAAGCGAGAATCACTCTATCTGTACACTGACTCACACAGACATGCAATATAAGGCAAATACAGTGAGACACCAAGTGTGTTTCCTAAATTGTGTTTACTAAGCTGTATAAGCCTTATAATTTGTAAAGTTATTATTTAAGCAAGGGGGTTACTTTATTTGAGAAGTCCACACTCTGGTTTAGCAGAAGGGTTTTTGCATTATGAAGAGCAAATAATGCTTAACAACAAATGCTTATTCGAAAAGTTAATGAGTCTCCTTCTATTAGACACTAACAGTGAATAAGTTGATTTAGCCACTATTAATACTACGAATATAAAGGCTGAGTTTTATTTGGCATTACTGTCTGGCGATATGTTGCAACTGCTCTGTTGGCAGCACAAGCAAAAGTTATCTTTCAAAATCCATGAAACATTTCTGCTATGTCCTTCTATCAGACACTACCAGTGAATAACTGATAACCACTATCAAACCCCCGAATATAAAGGCTGAGTTTTATTTGGCATGACCGTCTTGCAATATGTTGTAACTGCCCTGTTGGCAGTATGAAAAAATCTATCGTTCAAAATCCAGGATAGATTTTCACTGAGACAAAAATAAAACAGCAAAACAAAAGTAATTTTCAAAATCTAAGGGGTTAATTGCTCCCCTTCCCCATTGATTCCCTTGTGTTAAAGTTGTTGTCGAAAAAACTAGTCATAATATCATTCTGATAAAAGCAACTATGATTGGTGGTTGTAGAATCCAAAAGCTTGTTGTCGGGTGAAGTAGCGAAGTTACAATTTTAGATATTTCTTATGATTATTTCGTGATATTTTTTAAGATTCTAGTGGGTTTATTTTTATAGACAAGATCTCTTCTATAACCATAATTTTACTGATTTTCAGAATTCGAGTTATCCAAATTTGCTTTTCCGAACCTAATTATCAGAATTTGGACCTCTTAAAGCACCACAGCAAATTCAGTCAAGTGTATAAGAGTTTTTAGAAAGAGCTGAGAGTTTGGCTGAGTTCCCGGAGCCCTGATAAGGAGAGAGTACGATAGTTTGAAGAAGACTCATTTTTAAGTATATTTGAGAGTAACGCAACTTCGAGTGGCTGGCCTAGGGAACAATGGATTACGCAGTTATATGCCATTCCAACCGGCCCTATTTCAGAAATTTTGTCAAGATTGTCGGCTGATTAAGGACAGTAATTCTCGAGAAGTGTTATGTCACAAATGATACGTATTGTACAAGCTTTTGATGTGGTAGAAAAAAAGTTCTACGGACAATTCGGAAGGGAATTAACAGCCAACTTCAAGAAACGGCTTAATCTGACATTACTGAGAACACAGCTACTGAACCTGGCGGCAAAAAAAAACTAGCCAGCCAAAATGATGGTGCCATTGAAGAAAGTTGAGGTGATTTTTGAGCTTTTATAGGAGTTTGGAGGAGTCTACCGAGGCCGTTTTGTACTTGCACCACGTTGTCCTTCGGGAGAGGCAGCTTGAAATTCAAAAGAGACTGTTTCTAGGGTTGTAAACGATTGGCAGGTCTTAAAATGTTTGGTAATTTGTTAATACATCGGTTTTGTTTTACTGTACTTACATTCAATCTTTTACGGTTGTGTGCGTTTGTTAATTCATGTTAAAATTATTTTAGTAGTTTTTAGACTACTTAAGTATAGCCTTTTCTTAGTCATATATTTTTTCCCCCATGTAACAAAATCCGCTGTTCACATTTTAATTACACTGACATTATCGTATTACACTGAGAGTATCGACATTCTTTCACATCGTGGTCATTTCATCTGATCACACAATCACTCAGTTATCAGGATGAGAGAATACCCACTTTGCTTACTCGCATAGTAAGTTGAGATAACATTCTCTCTCATGAGCATAAGATTACCATTCGTTTAGTGACAAGTGACAAAAGACAGTTAATCACCTCACCAACTTTCAACTTCATCAGTGTTGAGTTTGAATCTTGTTCCGTCAACAGTCACACTGAAATTATCTGGAGAAGGAGCTAGCTGGAAGGAAAATGTATAATAAAAACAGGAAAATAATAATAAAAGCTAATTCTTTTTAAATAAGTGATCATAAGATGATATGGTACTTGCAAATTAACTGGTACACCCGCGAGAAGTCAAGTTTGGTTAATGCTAATGAAATAAAACAAAATATAAGAAAATATAATAGTTTAGAAATAAATTTGGGCTATATATTTGCACATTAGGAGATGGGGGGTAAAGCATAATATATATAAAATACGTAACCTAACCTAGGTACTCCCCCTAAGCCCCAAAAACAATAGTTTAAATATTATAAACGCAATGAGAAACGACGCTTTTCGATCCAATTCTCTATTGACTGATACCGGTTTGGCTAGTTTCCTTTAGCATCTATCTTGCGTGTGTACCAGCTAATTGACAAGTACCGATGATATATATATTATTCTTTGCGTAACAGCCTCACACCCCCTTCTAATTGGTTGGACATAATATCAAGTTATATACTAAACTTGCTCTTTTTATATGGGATTATGAACAGCTGATATTGACAAAGTCTATGAAACTGTAAAATGAGCCATTTTTTGGTTATATCTAAGCATTGAGGAGGGAGCGGGTTAGTTGAGCCTAAATTTTTGATTTTATGCTAGACTTTTCCCAAATATAATGGTCACATTTTTGACGTTATACCCCCACCCCCATCTGAGGTCCCATATATTGTAAAGTAACATATATTGTAAGTCATAATGTAAAGTAAGATTTTTATCGGTAGATTTTTTATTTTAATATATTGCTAGGGCTATATCCCGGACGATCTGGGTTGGGTGGGTGCATTTTTAGAAAAAGGGCCATGATATTTGGAAATAGTATAAAACAAAGAATTTAATGGTAGGCCTACTGTTTGTGTGTTTAGCATGTTTTCTTCAGAAAAGGACAATCACTGAATATTTGACTTTAGAAAAAGACAGCTAGACTAATGCCCATTTTTATGATAGAGATAAACAGTCTTGTATCTGTATACAGTAGGCTTACAGCTATTAAAAACTGATTCATAGGGATCAAGCAGGCTGGACTGGGGCCCCAATCCCTTGAAAATGTAAAATTCTTCGATTTTCTCGGCATTTCTTTATTGAATTATAGGTTTTTTTTTCCAGAATCTGTAAATATAAGTGAAAATCCGGGGCGAAAAATCGATTCGTTTTTGCATAATTTATCTTTTTTATTTGTTTTCCTCAACTCATCGACTGTTTCCGTTTGTGCATTGAAAACCTAGGTACATTTGGTGTTTATTTTATGTAAAACCCAATGCTTTTTGTGCCCCACATATTCGATTATATTCAAATATTCTTGAGAAAAAACAATTCTCTACTTTTTAGTTCATTTTGAAAATTAGCAAAAATTTTTTTTATCGTTTGATCTTCTCCCCTAAAAATTTTTTGTACCTTTTGTACCTTGACTTGTGAAACCCATCAAAATAGCTTATAACACTCCTGGGGTTGAATTGTGCGAACTCTTTTTTATTTCTTGCTTTCTTTTGGTTGGGAGTAACCGAAACTCTACAAAACGGAATTTTGATACCAATAGATACATTAAAAAATCAAATTTTTATTCTGATTTCAAATATATATGTTTCATGAAGTTTAGTCTTACCCACCAAAAGTTACGCGCCTGTGAAAATTTGCAATATTTTCGAAAAAAGGGGGAAATATCCCCTAAAAAACATAGAGGTTCAATAAAAATTGCACCACCATATTCAGTGTATTACAGAACCCTACTATAGAAGTTTCAAGCTCCTATCTGTAAAAATGTGGAAATTAGTATTTTTTGCCAGAAGAAGGATCAAGGATGCGTTTTTTTTTTTTTTTTTTTCTTTTTTTTTTTTCAGGGGTGATCGTATCGAACAAGGTCTTAGAATATCGCGGGATGACTTATTCGAATGGAAATTGTGCCCTTTTTAAGTGACCGAAAAATTGAGGGCAACTAGGCCCCCTCCAACTCTCATTTTTTTTCCCAAAGTCACCCAATCAAACTTTGAGATATCCATTTTGTTCAGCATAGTTGAAAATCAAATTAGTATGTCTTTGAGGATGACTTAATCCCCCACAGTTTCTGGGGGAAGGGCTGCAAGTTATGAACTTTGCCCATTGTTTACATATAGTATTGGTTAATGGGAAGTATACAGAAGTTTTCAGGAGGAATTCTTTTCTGGTGGGGGGAGGGGGTTGGAGGAGAGGTTTACGTATGAGAATCTTTCCATGGAGGATGCTTCCTTGGGGGAAGGGACATTCCTATGAAGCGGGTGCCGGATTTCCAAGCAATATCAGAAATTTAATAAAAAAAAACAAATATTTTCAACTGAAAGTAAGAAGCAACATTAAAACTTAAAAATAACTGAAATTATTACGTTCATGAGGGGGTTCGCCCCCTAGTCAATACCTTGCTCTTTATGCTACGTTTTTTGTAGTACTTTCAAAAGAGCTATCTATTCTAATAAACCGGCCTTTGTGATTCAGGGATCTGTGATTCGGACAAAATTTTAATTTTAGCGT
Organism: Artemia sp. Qi Xiang Cuo; assembly: GCF_049724085.1. Lineage (NCBI taxonomy): Eukaryota > Metazoa > Arthropoda > Branchiopoda > Anostraca > Artemiidae > Artemia > Artemia sp. Qi Xiang Cuo. The sequence goes on from NC_142811.1 coordinate 9,479,994, forward strand.
AAAGAGTGAGGTATTGACTAGGGACCGAAATACTTAATATACGCAATAATAACATACGTATATAGAAGTTCGTTACTTTAGTTAATTTGTAAGTTACGTTAGAACAAAATTTCGAAAAAACTATTTAGCCAAAAAAAGTAAAATTAATTTGCAAATGTCGTTTTAATTATTCATGTACGGTGACCCAAAATCAAAGCTACATTAATTCAAAAACGTTCAGAAATTACATAAAAAAAACAATTTTTTAACTGAAAGTAAGGAGCGACATTAAAACTTAAAACGAACAGAAAATATTCCGTATATGAAAGGGGCTGTCTCCTCCTCAACGCCTCGCTCTTTACACTAAATCATAACTTTATTTTTTTAAACAATAAAAAACTTTAGCGTAAAGAGCAAGGCGTTTAAGAAGGGACAGCCCCTTTCATATACGGAATAATTTCTGTTCGTTTTAAGTTTTAATGTCGCTACTTACTTTCAGTTTAAAAAAACTTGTTTTTTTATTTAATTTCGTATAAGAACTGAAGACTACGATTTAAATATTTTTTGTTCGATAAAAAAAAACAAAAAAAAAACGAAAAAAAACAGCAATTCACTCGGAATTGCTCAAATCCTCATGTTGGAGCGATGCAAATTTGAAACTTGAGGAGGTGAGACTGAGACCGAGCCGATCTAAAATATTAGACGGAAAGGGAGTGATTAAAATGATTTTTTGGGTGTTTTTAAGAAGCTGGATTTATTAAGATCGTTTTCATTGAAATTTAACAAAAACAATCTAGTTGGTTACCTTATTTTCTAAAAAAATCTAAATTGTCCTTTGTTTATTGATTTACCTTTTACCTTGTACGTATTACTCAATAACTTTGGTTTAGAACACCAATAATGGCAATTAAAGACAACAACAACAAAATAAGCAAACTAGTTTCCTGGGTTATATGCACGCATCGGGGGAGGGGGGCAGGTAAACTGGAAGCAGCCCTTACAGTTGAATAAATAGGAATTTCCTGAAGGTAAAGAAGCATGAATTGTTATTATTATATACTTTTTATGCGCCTTTTAAAAGTTGGAGGGAGAATTTTTAATGAGATTACGTAAAAATATATATCTTTCAAATTATACAGGCAACAAATGTCTCCTCCCCTCTTTAAGTACCGCTCTTGATAACAAAATTAAGGCACTCTGCCTTGAAAGGAGACTTCCCTATCAAAAGTTACGTTTTTAAGAGTTTGGACGTTACGAAATGGTTTGGTCTGGTGGCAACCCTGATTGTTTCTTTTGCTGAAGCTAGTGCTTTATCAGAGGCAACGCTTTAGCGTTGCCTATAGTAAAGGCAATACAGCTCCAATGTTTTAAAAAAAAAATAGTAATAAATAATAATAATAAAACATTGGAGCCGTATGGCCTTTACTATAGGCAACGCTACAGCGTTGCCTCTGATAATTATTTATTATTATTTTTTTCCCCAGAGATACTTCATATGGAAGGGGTCGTCGTAGAAGCTTCAAAGGGGGCTCATTCAATTGGAAATCGAGAGTTCTAGTGTCCTTTTTAATAGTCGAAAATGATTGGAGGGCGCCTAGCCCCCCCCCCCCACACCCATCATTCCCCTAAACACATCCAATAAAAATTTTGAGATAGCCATTTTGTTCAGCGTAGTTGATTTCCTGATAGAAAATATATTTTTGAGGAGGACACTCCCCCATAGCCCTAAGGGTAAGGGTTATTAGTTAGGCCCTGGGGGCATATAAGGTTTTTATAGAAGGCATTGTCGTAAAAACTTCAAAACAGGCTCATTCGATTGGAAAATAAAGAGCTAGTGCCCTTTTTAATAGTCGAAAGTGATTAGAGTGTACCTAGCCCCCCCCCCCACGCCCATCATGTCCCCAAACACATCAACTCAAAATTTTGAGAGAGCCAGTTTGTTCAGCGTAGTCGATTTCCAGATAGAAAATATATTTTTGAGGAGGACACTCCCCCACAGCCCTCAGGGCGAGGGTTTTGAGTTATGCCCTGGGGGTATATAAGGGTTTTATAGAAGGTGTTGTCGTAGAAACTACAAAACAGTCACATTCGATTGGAAACTAAAGGGCTAGTGCCCTTTATAATAGTCGAAAATGATTGGAGGCCAACTAGCCCCCCCCCCACGCCCATCATTACCCCAAACACATCCAATCAAAATTTTGAGATAGCCATTTTGTTCAGCCTAGTTGATTTCCACATAGAAAATATATTTTTGAGGGGGATACTCCCCCACAACCCTCAGGGCAGGGGTTTTAAGTTATGCCCGGGGGCATATAAAGTTTTTATAGAAGCCGTTGTCGTAGAAACTTCAAAACAGGCTCATTCGATTGGAAATTAAAGAGCTAGTGCCCTTTTTAATAGTCGAAAGTGATTGGAGTGTAACTAGCCCCCCTCCCCCCACGCCCAGCATTTCCCCCAACACATCCAATCAAATTTTCAGATAGCCATTTTTTTCAGCGTAGTTGATTTCCAGATAGAAAATATATTTTTGAGGATGACACTCCCCCACAACCCTCAGGGCGAGGGTTTTGAGTTATGCCCTGGGGGCATATAAGGGTTTTATAGAAGGTGTTGTCGTAGAAACTTCAAAACAGTCACATTTGATTGGAAATTAAAGGGCTAGTGCCCTTTATAATAGTCGAAAATGATTGGAGGCCAACTAGCCCCCCCCCCACGACCATCATTACCCCAAACACATCCAATCAAAATTTTGAGATAGCCATTTTGTTCAGCCTAGTTGATTTCCACATAGAAAATATATTTTTGAAGGGGATACTCTCCCACAACCCTCAGGGCAGGGGTTTTAAGTTATGCCCGGGGGGGGCATATAAAGTTTTTATAGAAGCCGTTGTCGTAGAAACTTCAAAACAGGCTCATTCCATTGGAAATTAAAGAGCTAGTGCCCTTTTTAATAGTCGAAAGTGAATGGAGTGTAACTAGACCCCCCTGCCCCCCACGCCCATCATTTCCCCAAACACATCGAATCAAATTTTCAGATAGCCATTTTGTTCACCGAAGTAGATTTCCAGATAGTAAATATATTTTTGAGGAGGATACTCCCCCACAACCCTCAGGGCAAGGGTTTTAAGTTATGCCCTCATTCAAAGGGTTTTAAGTAGCCCCCCCCCACGCCCATCAGTCCCCAAACACATCCAATTAAAATTTTGAGATAGCCATTTTGTTCAGCTTAGTTGATCTCAAGGTAGAAAGTAAGTTTTTGAAGAGGAAAATCCCCCACAACCCTCGGGGCAAGGGTTTAAAGTTATACATTTGGGGGCATATAAGGTTTTTATAGAAAGCGTTGTCGTAGAAACTTCAAAACAGGCTAATTCCATTGGAAATTAAAGGGCTAGTGCCCTTTTTAATAGTCGAAAATGATTAGAGGGCAACTAGCCCCCCCCCCCCCCCCCTCACGCCCATCATTCCCCCAAACACATCCAATCAAAAGTTTGAGATAGCCATTTTGTTCAGCGTAGTTGATTTCCAGATAGAAAATATATTTAGAGGAGGATACTCCCCCACAACCCTCAGGGCAAGGGTTTTAAGTTATGCCCTGGGGGCATATACGGTTTTTATAGAAGGCGTTGTCGTAGAAACTTTAAAACAGGCTCATTCGATTGGAATTTAAAGGGCTAGTGCCGTTTTTAATAGTGGAAAGTGATTGGAGTTTAACTAGCCCCCGCCCCCCCCCACGCCCCTCAGTTCCCCAAACACATCCAATCGAAATTTTCAGATATCCATTTTGTTCAGCGTAGTTGATTTCCGGATAGAAAATATATTTTTAAGGTGGACACTCCCCCACAACCCTCAGGGCAAGGGTTTTAAGTTATGACCTGGGGGTATATAAGTTTGTATAGAAGGCGTTGTCATAGAAACTTCAAAACAGGCTGAATCAATTGGAAATTAAAGGGCTAGTGCCCTTTTTACTAGTCGAAAGTGATTAGAGGGCAACTAGCCCCCCCCCCTCCCGCCCATCGTTTCCCCAAACACATCCAATCAAAATTTTGAAATAGCCATTTTGTTCAGCGTATTTGTTTTCCAGATAGAAAATATATTTTTTGAGGAGGACACTCCCCCAGAACCTTCAGGGCGAGGGTTTTAAGATATGATTTTTAATAGAAGGCGTTGTCGTAGAAACTTCAAAAAAGGCTCATTCTATTGGAAATTCAAAGGGATAGTGCCCTTTTTAATAGTCAAAAGTGATTGGAGGGTAACTACCCCCCCCCCCCCACGCCCATCATTCCCCCAAAGACATCCAATCAAAATTTTGAGATAGCCATTTTGTTCAGCGTAGTTGATTTTCAGATAGAAAACATGTTTTTGAGGAAGACAATCCCCCAAAACCCTCATGGTAAGGGTTTCAATTTATGCCCTAGGGGGCATATAAGGTTTTTATAGAAGGCGTTGTCATAGAAACTTCAAAAAAAGGGATAGTGCCCTTTTTAATAGTCAAAAGTGATTGGAGTGCAAAGGGGAGGATAGGTCTGTCCAACCCCGTAATATCCTCGTATTTGCAGTGCAAATGGCAGGATAGCTCTATATACTGCTTGTGAATGGTTATCTCTTGTGTAAAGTTATTTTAGTTTTTTAGATTAATTTTCTTATGTTACTAAGTTTTAGACAATAGAAAACTAAAGGTGATAAGGGCAATGAGGTTTCAATGTTTTATTGTTTTTTTAGTCGTGCAATAAGATTAGTGAAAACAGGGCCACCAACGGGAAGGTTGTGCACAGCCAGCCCCGTCCGCCCACCCTTTATGATTAAACCCGACACCCTAATATCCCCCCATTTATAGCGCAAATGTGAGGATAGTCCAAAGTCCAAAGGGATTGGAGACCAACCAGCTGCGTGGGGGTGATCTGTCCCTGGGGGGGGGATTGTATATAATTTGTTAGGGGGGACCTTTTCAGGAGGGGTTTATTTTACGAGCCTTGTATTTTTCGGGGGGGGGGGCGGGTAAACCCCAGCCACCGAAAAAGCAAATATAAAAAAAGACCTCTAACGTAGATAATTTCGGAGACCACAAAGCCAGTACATGACGAGAAATAAAAGATCAATGAGTGAAAAAATACTTTTAACAGACAGAGATGGTGATAAAATTTATATAAAAAAACAAAAATAAAATAAAGGTATTTGAAAAATTACGTCAAATTACGCATTCTTAATTATTATTTAATTATTCATTTGATTTAAACCAATAGTACTACCTACAAAAAACTCAACTGCATTGCAATTAATATTTGACATACATATCGTTTTTTTTTGTGATTTTATATAACTTTTATAATCATCACTGTCTCGTAAAATGATTTAGTAACTATTTGAAATTCTATTTAAAGACCTAGAATGTATTTATATGTTTAAAACGAGGCATGCTCCCTAAAGATAAAAGACACACAAAAAAAGACACTTCTAACACAAAGAACAATAGACGTGTACCTAGTCCATTGACGAAGAGCCGGCCCACCTCAAACGGACGTATAAATAAAGCTAAAAGTATTTATACTCGAACCTCAGTGTGGTTGGACTATGCGAACCGGTTGTTGGTTGGTTTATCTTTAATAAAGTGTACCTTCTTTTTTTGTACAGGATGGGGGGCTATTTGTGTTTGTTTATGTTAATAAAATGAGTAGTCATATTGGTCTTATGCCTTCTTGCTTCTTGTACTGTTCTTGTTGTTTCTTGTAGTGGGGAGGGGTCCAGTTTCTGCAATACCTTTAGTGGAAATAGCATTGGATTCCCGTGAGAGCCATCTGACTTCACGGCACAGATAGGAAAATAGCATAGGATTTTAAAGTTATGCCTTCTGACGTCACAACAAGCCCTGCTTCGGCAACACAGACAAGAAATTAACAAAGAGAAATTATCATTTGATTTCTACGGCATGCCCTCTGACGTTACTTAATCATTAATGGCCTTAGCTTTTTATGTTAAAAGCTTGACATTCCTTGTCCCATAAGATCTAACTAGCGTGCACTCTGACTTCATGACATACATGTTTCCTGATGGAAAGAGCCTCCCGAGCCAACCTCAATCGGTCAAGATTTACATAGATTTTATGCAACAACCCTGGGACCGCACTTCAGTTCTGTTTCTATATGCTGGAGGGCAAGGGTTCGACCGAATGCCCTGTGTCTATGCACAAGTTCTAGTCTTTTCCCCCTATCGGTGTTTAGACGAACAGGTTATAATGACTAATGTCTAAACATGTTTCCAGGTGGTAAAAGGCATTTTTATTGATATAAAGTCAGTTTCTGTCTGGAAGTAGGACAGTCAACATTGAAATGGATGCTTGTACATTATTGAATATTGAAAGATATTGAAAGTGTTGATGAAACAGGACCTAGAGTGCCTAAGATGGCGGTGGAAATTACAAGGGGCTCCCGACTGACCCTAGAAAGGGACACTACGTATTCTGTATCTTTTATAACATTAATAAAATTCAAGTTGGACGAACAATTAGGAATTGAGTATAGTTATAATATAGTAAATATAAAGATACTTACATATTTATAAAATGTATTTGTTGATTATTTATTAGATACGCCTTTATATAACACCTATGTTGTTTCTATTGTATTAATTTTGTGAAAATGAATATTTTTAATAATCAGAAACAATTAGTTAATTTTTTAAGCCTGTAACAATTTTTTGTTTTCGGTTATGAATTTCTTTATTTATAACTTAAACTAACTTTATGTTAGATATAAATGCTTTTAGATACAATTGTAAACGTGTTCTAATATTTTGACTAGTTTACGAAGCTTTATATTATTTGTCCATGTTTTTTTAATAAATTGATATAGATATTACGTTGTAAAAAAAAAAATTAGATTTTTTTTTAGCTATCATAAACTAAGTATAATGCCAGTTTTTTAGGATACATATTGATTTATAGTGAATCACTTTATTTTTAGATGTCAGACAGTCAACTCCAAAACTGGTTTAAACCTCCGATTATGAGTTTATAATTAGAGAGGCTCGCCATTGTGCAATACCATCATGAGTCTGATGACTACATTGAAGACGATAGATAATAAAGTAAATGTCCATTGCACAGAGGATATGTTGCACAATTAAAGGACTTAATCACTGTAAAAAATGAATTTAAGAATCTCAGATTATAAGCTTAGTATGTTCAAAATATCGATATGATAAACACAATCACCGGGAAAGTACTTACAATGTCATGATATCGACAATCCCAACAATTGATGTTATTGTATTTTTAATAGAATTGTCTTATCGTGTAAGTAATGTTTGTTGTGACTATGACACTTGTCTAATTATTAAATGATTGAATAGTAAAATAGTATTTCTTTTATTTCATCACTTCTAAGATACGCGATACAATTCTAATATAAGCATCCAGAGTTATAGTTTTCTTTTGCTTAAAATTATTCTTTATATAAGCATTTGTATGAGTCATTTATTCAAATAATAAAATTTAACCAATAGACTTTGATTATAGGAATGAGAGTTGATCTCTATATTAAAAAATCTGAAAGTGACTTGGCACTTAAAGATGAATAAAAGTTTAACCCTGATGATCTGTTACTAATTATCGTTTAAGATGATTACCTCTATTTATAATAATAAAACTAAATTAAACAGTTTTTTTTATATATAAATATTTTATTAATAAACAATTTTATATACATTTTTAAATAATTTCACACTTATTTAATTTAAATTTATATTATAGATAGTGGACAGAGTATTTGAATAAATAATGTCATTCCATCCATAAATTTATGGTCATTGTCACAATAAATATCAAAAAAGTAAAGTAAAGTATTTACAAAACTTATAATAAAAAAAACTAAGCTTGTATGAACAGATAAACTGTTATGCTCTCGATATTGGATCCGTGTAAGTTTTTGTTAAATATATGGCCAAATCAGATCAAAAAAAATTAAGCTGAAGTGTGTATAATATCGCCTTTCGTACACGTGGATAACTAACTTATATAGTATCTCTTGTATTAAATATGAATAAACACTTAACAGTCTCTACCGTCGATGACATCCTATTAAAAATAATACTGGTATTGTCAACGTAATTAATAATCTCTTTGAAATATGAATTTATTTACGATGATTTATAAATTTACATGTAGGGGTCCATACTGAAGCCATTGATTATTTTTTCGTGTTCTTGGCGCCAAGTCTAATTAAACACTGCCGTCAGAAGTAATTGCCAACGCGTTGTCAAATTAATTTGTAGAGATTAGTTAACTACGTCAGTTCACGGTATCGGAACAGGTACATTATAAACGTCAATGTCACGTCCAGACAAGACTCGTGTCTTGATGACCGGAAAAAATCAAATACCCGACACACATGAGTGTAATATCCTATTTCGTAACTGAGACAAATTTCTAATAAGTTATAATATTTATATAGTGAATCTACTGTCTAATAATAGATTGTAAGCGAAGATTAATAAAAAAGCATATTGTATAGTTTGAATAAAGTTAATTTAAACACAATAACTGTAAGTCCCAACACTTCACAGTTATAATTTAACTCTTTTAATGACAATACAGAACGCTCAATTTATAACACATAAACGGAAACTTTTGACTGACGTTAGAACGGTAGGTGGAACGACTTTGTCTAGGTACGCGTACCTGTATCACTCTGAAGTTTGGTCGTTTGTGTATGAGTTACGATTACTTTGATATTATGTACAGCACCTCTTTTTTTTTCAATTGACAAAAGAACATAAATCAAAGCGTTTATATTTGGACATGGAGTAGTGTCGACGTAAGAGTGAGTATTACATCGCTTGCAGCACCCAGTACTTTTCAGATAAGATCCTTGCAAGGTGCCCGTATTCTTATAATATCAAACTTTACAGTGGGAGGCAGCCTTTGATGTTTATTAAATCTATCATGATTTATTTTCAAAGATGTAAAACTTGAGTTGTCGCATCGAGAAGACTACGGGTAGGTGGAGGAGCAGGTTTGTATTCATAAACATCTGCATATCACCTTAAAAGCTTATTACACAATGGATTCATAAACATAAATTGTATAGATCTTTCATTATTTAAAAGAGTATTTCTTTTCCTCACAAATGTTCCATTTATTTAGAAACTTAGGCGTCAATATAAATTGTGTATTACGCAACTGTTTATTATTATCCGTCGGCTGGGCTTAGTTTTTCACTGTTAAATTTCTTAACAATGGTATTTCAATATATAAATGTCGAAGCCAATCATTGAATTAGTTTTAATTGGATTAAATGTGACAGTGGACATTTTAGGAGAACGGTTGTTGCGGGTAAAATTGTTTATAGTATCCATGTTTTACACTGACATCTACATACTCCGCAATGAAATGATTTAGAGATGAGGTGACTTTCCGGGCTGACTTGAGACTGATGTGTGATGTGGTCTTTCGCACCTTTTTTAATCCTTTTCCGCCTTATTTCAATCGTTCAAGAAGGGATCGTGGGCTCGACCTCAGATTTTTCCGAAACAATTTCTTGAATATCTTTACCAGGGCCCAAATCATGTAATGTAGAGGACGCAAAATCTATTGTAACCGGTGTTATATATTTTTTAGCCAAGGGTAGTACAGAGCGAAACAGCTTAGTAAACCAATTGCCGAGACCGTAAGCGGATATTGGCGAATGAACACTGTAATAGTCTAGTCAATGACCCACCTTTCGTTGTCTTAGAATAGCAATATAACACTCACTCTCATGGCACAGAAAGTGAGTTATATTATACATCTCACTGTAGGGGTCAAACGTGACATTTAATGACAGCAAACTTTTGGTTATTGCGAGAGGATCACTCAAGTTGCTTATTACTGTTAACTGACAGAGCTACAAATATGAAATGTTGACAGGACTTTTTTGAATGTTCCTGATATTGTAGTTGTGAATGCGGCCCTTAGAAGTTTTCCGTTCAAGAAAAGGTAGGAGGGTCACAGTTTAATTAGCAACACTTGATCTATCGACAAAAGAAGCTTAAAGAAATATACTACTGTACAAAGAAGGCAGGTAGATACTCTGCAAAAATGTCAGGAATCATAACACTCTTGCGTACTCTAATTTTAAACTTGATTAGAGAAATTTCTAAAAAAAACACTCTCTCAGATTATATTTAAAAATACTATTTTCATTTGTCATTATGTTACCTCATTTCTAGTTTAATCTCTTCATCTGAATAGCTGAATTGAAATTTACTATTTTTAAAATATGAATATTTTTTACAGGAAGAAACTGTTCATTAATGGTCCCAATCTCCTTATATGATAACGTGATAAAGGGGTATTAAAATTAATAAATATTTTAAAGTATATATTTATCGTTAACGATATGCCCAACCAGTGTTATAATTAGAATGTCATATATACCATCCCTTTTTAGGATATTGTACGTATTTTTATTAATACAATTTACAAGAGAAACTCACTACCGTCCCTCAAATTGAATGTCAGGAAATACTTTTGTAAAAAAATATATGGTTTTATTCAAATCGTCATAAATATGATATGAACTACTGTACATGAATGTAATATAGAAACTTTAAGAAATTATGAAATTCATCAGCGGCTCTCCGTGAATCAAAATCAGAGTTGTATCTTAGCCCTAATAATAATTATAATTATATTAATAATTATAATAATAATTATAAGCACTTATGTTGAAATTTTCCTTTATATAGTGTGAGGGCACTTACTTGTAGACTATTTGGGAGTCTTATTTTGCGTTTCAACACATTACACCTTCGGACCGGAAAACACACCATTCGATACCAAGTCACTCACAATCTCTGATTTAAGTTTACGCAATTGATTTTGGAGAAGGTGTTTAACTAGCTTCGGATAGAGAGCTCATCCTAATTTGTATAATCCATCTGAGAACTAATATACTCTTCATTTTCCCAATCGTGTAACAGAATATCTGTTTTAATTTTCAACAGGAGTGAATCGGTGTCTCGATAATACACCCGAACTTGTCCCATCCCTAGCCATTGGCGCTTACACACATTGTAACAGAATGTCAGAATCCTTACATTTATATGTGTTTTTTTCTCTCTCACTTCCTCTGCTTATGTGTCTGGGCGGATGTTTGCTTATTTAAGTGACTGTCTTTGTCGATTTTTATGCCTGAATCCATATATTTATATGTGTTTTTGTCTCCCTCACTTTCCCTGCCCTTGTGTCTGGGTGGATGTTTGCCTATCTCAATGCCTGTCTTTGTTGGTTTGTTCGTCAGAATCCTTATATTTATATGTGTTTTTTTCTCTCTCACTTCCTCTGCTTATGTGTCTGGGTGGATGTTTGCCTATCTCAATGCCTGTCTTTGTCGGTGTGTATGTCAGAATCAATATATTTGCATGTGTTTCTGTCTCTCTCAGTCTCGCTGCTTATGTGTCTGGGCGGATGTTTGCTTATCTCAATGCCTGTCATTGTCGATTTGTATGTCAGAATCTATATATTAATAAGTGTTTTTGTCTCTGTAACTTCCTCTGCTCATGTTTCTGGGCAGATGTCTGCGTATATCAATACCAGTCTGTGTCTATTTGTATGTCAGATTCAATGTATGTATGTATGTTTTTGTTCTAACTCACTTCCTCTGCTTATGTTTCTGGACGGGTACTTACCTTTCTCAATGCCTTTTTCTGTCGATGTGTATGCCTGAATCTATATCTTTGCATGTGTTTTTGTCTCTCTTACTCTCCTTGCCTATGTGTCTGGGCAGATGTTTGCTTATCTCAGTGACTGTCTTTGTCGATTTGTATGTCAGAATCCATTTATTTATATGTGTTTTTTTTTCTCTCTCTCTCACTTCCTCCGAATATGTGTCTGGGCGGGTGTTTGCCTATCTCTAAGCCTGTCATTGTTGCTTTGTATGTCTGAATCTATATATTTGCATGGGTTTTCGTCTCTCTCACTCTCTGGGCCTATGTGTCTGGGCGGATGTTTGCTTATCTCAGTGTCTGTCTTTGTTGGTTTGTATGTGAGAATCCATTTATTTATTAGTGTTTTTATCTCTCTCACCTCCTCTGCTTATGTGTCTGGGTGGGTGTTTGCTTATCTCAGTGCCTGTCTCTGTCAGTTTGTATGCCTGAATCCATATATTTATATGTGTTTTTGTCTCCCTCACTTCCTCTGCTTATGTGTTTGGGCAGGTGTTTGCCTATCTCAATGCCTGTCTTTGTTGGTTTGTGTGTCTGTTCCTTACATTTATATGTGTTTTTGTCTCTCTCACTTCCTCTGCTTATGTGTCTGGGCGGATGTTTGCCTATCTCGATCCCTGTCTTTGTCGGTTTGTATGTCAGAATCAATATATTTGCATGTGTTTCTGTCTCTCTCAGTCTCGCTGCTTATGTGTCTGGGCGGATGTTTGCTTATCTCAATGCCTGTCTTTGTCGATTTGTATGTCAGAATCTATATATTAATAGGTTTTTTTGTCTCTCTCACTTCCTCTGCTTATGTGTCTGGGCGGATGTTTGCCTATCTCAATGCCTGTTTTTGTCGGTTTGTATGTCATAATCCATATATCTATATGTGTTTTTGGTCTCCCTCACTTCCTCTGCTTATGTGTCTGGGCGGGTGTTTGCCTATCTCAATGCCTGTCTCTGTCGGTGTGTATGCCTGAATCAATATATTTGCATGTGTTTTTTTCTCTCTTACTCTCCTTGCCTATGTGTCTGGGCAGATGTTTGCTTATCTCAGTGACTGTCTTAGTCGATTTGTATATAATTTCTGAGACCACACTGGCTAATCATGATAAACAAAAAATCGCGAAGAAAGGAAACGATGACAATTAACAGCCAGTGAAAAAATTGAAAAATTATGAAAATATTTCGGTCAAGACCTCCGCTTGACCGTCACCGTTACTAGGAAAGGGTCGTCCAATTTTAGTTTCGTGTTTTTATTTTAAGGTTTGGTTTTTATATTTTTACCCTTTCACCGTTACTAGGAAAGGGTCGTCCAATTTTAGTTTCGTGTTTTTATTTTAAGGTTTGGTTTTTATATTTTTATCAGTTTTATTCTGCACTGAGGACGGTCAAGCGGAGGTCTTGACCGAAATATTTGCATAATTTTTCAATTTTTTCACTGGCTGTTAATTGTCCTCGTTTCCTTTCTTCGCGATTTTTTGTTTATGTCGATTTGTATGTAAGAATCTATATATTTATATGTGTTTTTGTCTCTTTCACTTTCTCTACTTATGTGTCTGGGCGGGTGTTTTCCTATCTAAATGCCTGTGATTATTCCTTTGTATGTCTGAATCTATATATTTATATGTGTTTTTGTCACTCTCGCTCTCCTTGCCTATGTGTCTGGGCGGATGTTTGTTTATCTCAATGCCTGTGATTGTTGCTTTGTATGTCAGAATCCTTACATTTATATGTGTTTTTGTCTCTCTCACTTCCTCTGCTTATGTGTCTGGGCGGATCTTTACCTATCTGAAAGTCAGTTTTTGTCGATGCGTATGTCAGAATCCACATATAAATATGTGTTTTTGTATCTCTCACTTCCTCTACTGATGTGTCTGGGCGGATGTTTGCCTATATAAATGCATATCTATATCGACTTGCATGTCAGAATTCATATATTTTTATATATATATATATATATATATATATATATATATATATATATATATATATATATATATATATATATATATATATATATATATATATATATATATATATATATAGCTTTTTGTCTCCCTCACGTCCTCTGCTTATGTGTCTGGGCGGGTATTTGCCTATCTCAATGCCTCTCTCTGTCGGTTTGTATGCCTGAATCAATATATTTGCATGTGTTTTTGTCTCTCTCACTTTCCTTGACTATGTGTCTGGGCAGATGTTTGCTCATCTCAGTGACTGTCTTTGTCGATTTGTATGTCAGAATCTATTTATTTATATGTGTTTTTGTCTCTTTCACTTCCTCTGCTTATGTGTCTGGGCGGGTGTTTGCCTATCTCAATACGTGTGATTGTTCCTTTGTATGTCTGAATCTAAATTTTTATATGTGTTTTGTCACTCTCGCTCTCCTTGCCTATGTGTCTGGGCGGATGTTTGCCTATCTCAATGCCTGTGATTGTTGCTTTGTATGTCAGAATCCTTACATTTATATGTGTTTATGTCTCTCTCACTTCCTCTGCTTATGTGTCTGGGTGGATGTTTGCTTATCTCAATGCCTGTCTTTGTCGATTTGTATGTCAGAATCTATATATATATATATATATATATATATATATATATATATATATATATATATATATATATATATATATATATATATAAGTGTTTTTGTCTCTCTCTCTTCCTCTGCTTATGTGTCTGGGCGGATCTGAGTGCCTGTCTCTGAAAGTTTGTATGCCTGAATACATATATTTATATGTGTTTTTGTCTCTCTCACTCTCCTTGCCTATGTGTCTGGGCGGATGTTTGCCTATCTCAATGCCTGTGAATGTTGCTTTGTATGTCAGAATCCTTACATTTATATGTGTTTTTGTCTCTCTCACTTCCTCTGCTTATGTGTCTGGGCGGGTGTTTGCTTATCTCAGTACCTGTCTCTGTCGGTTTGTATGTCTGAATCCATATATTTATATGTGTTTTTGTCTCTTTCACTTCCTCTCCTTATGTGTCTGGGTGGGTGTTTGCATATCTCAGTGCCTGTCTCTGTCGGTTTGTATGCCTGAATCAATATATTTATATGTGTTATTGTCGCTATTTTCGCCTTGCCTATGTGTCTGGGCTGGATGTTTGCCTATCTCAATGCCTGTGATTGTTGTTTTGTATGTCAGAATCCATATAGTTATATGTGTTTTGTCTCCCTCACTTCCTCTGCTTATGTGTCTGGGCAGGTGTTTGCCAATCTCAATGCCTGTCTTTGTTGGTTTGTGTGTCAGAATACTTACATTTATATGTGTTTTTGTCTCCCTCCCTTCCTCTTTTTATGTGCCTGGGTGGGTGTTTGCCTATCTCAATGCCTGTCTCTGTCGGTTTTTATGTCTGAATCAATTTATTTGCATGTGTTTTTGTCTCTCTCACTCTCCTTGCCAATGTTTCTGGGCAGATGTATGCTTATCTCAGTGACTGTTTTGTCGATTTATATGTCAGAATCTATATATTTATATGTGTTTTTGTCTTTTTCACTTCCTCTGCTTATGTGTCTGGGCGGGTGTTTGCTAATCTCAGTACCTGTTTCTGTTGGTGTGCATGCTTGAATCCATATATTTATATGTTTTTTTGTCTCTCTCACGTTCTCTGCTTATGTGTCTGGGCGGATGTTAGCCTATGTCAATTCCTAATTATTTTTTTTATATAATTTCTGTATTGTGAATGCAAGAGGTGAATTCAAGAAAGAGTTTGTTACTTACTTACAATTTTTTCATAATGACAAATCCGACAACGGCTGATGATAAAGAATTTATTCATTCTAATACATAGATTTTGTCAATGTTATCTGACGTACCCGACAAATGATATCGATAACGAATTTTAATAAAGAATTTGTTCAATTTGATACTTAAATTATGTCAGTGTTATCAAACGTATCTGTCAAAAGATATTGATAAAGAATTTACTCACTCTAATACTTAGATTCCGTCAAAGCTATCCCAAGTATCTGTCAATAGATGTTGATAGTGAATTTATTCATTCTGATACTTAGATTTTCTCTATGTTAACCTATCTATCCGACATATGATGTAAGCAAATTCCTTTTCTTATATCTCCGATGTTTTAATAGACATTCTAAACGTTTGATATGCTGACATACTCTAAAAATAGTGAAGACATAACAATGTATTGCATAACATATTTTTAATGAAATAATGTCATGTAGAATATTAATACAAAAAATATATTGTTATTATACATTATTAATATCAATGAACAACTTTGGTCATTTTGAATCTGTTCCATAAAATGGTTCACCATGTTCTCTCTTGATACTATAGCTGTTGCCTTCTCTTAATTCGTAATCAGTAGAATTGTCATTATTCCATTTTGAGTCATACACAATTTTTACAGGTGTGTCATCGACAGGCTCAATATTCTTTTTGTCTTTAGTATTATTTGGTTCATTGACTGTTTGATCAATGTCAGTAACGTTTGCCCTTACTTTGTTTTTCATCGATTCATCTTTATATTCCTTAGTGATATTTCCTGCCAATACTTTTTTCATTTTTCTGGCAACTTCACTGTCTATTATCACACTATTTTTACACAGGTAACAGCCAATACTTTCTTTTCGTCTTTGCTTTCATTTGAATGCTAATACCCGAAAGCTGACGATACGGTTTAACACTGGGTAAAATGTTACCACAAGCACTAGCAAGAAGATGCCCTTCTTCATCAACTATTATTTTTATGTTGGCATTCTCTTTGAGTGCAATCATCTCCGGAGATCCCAATCTCGCATATCCACCATCATAAGAGGGGAATTTTTTTGGGTACTCCAAAGAAATTTAATTCCATACTGTCATGAAAATGCACACATATGTTTCCAATAGTGCTACCACTTGTACTTATTTCATAGTTTAAATACTTCTTCTTGTCAGCATTCAATGCTACAATAACACACTCATATGAACATACTTTCTTAGTTGATGTTATTAATTGATTCAACTTACGATCATACTGTATAACCGTTGGTCTGTTTATACTAGATATCGGGTTTACTTTACACCTTCTTATCTTCTGAACTTGGATTGGGAGCTAAGAAGAGACATAAAAAAAAGTTTTTTTTAAATGAAAAAAAATCTTGAAAGAGAACCGCCAGTACTCACAAAAAGTATGCAGAAGAATAAGCTTTTTTAATTTTAAACTAAAAGTGTCATTCTATTTTTATGATATGATGTAGAGATGTAAAAAAAAGTTGAAAAAAAAGTTAAAAAAAGTTAAAAAAAAGTTAAAAAAAAATTGGTCACTACAAACATTATTTTCTAATAGTAAAAGTTGCGACACACACATTTATATCATTCCCATTTTGAAGTTGGAAAATATTAAATATGATCTTTTTGTGTTTAATGACATTCTAAGATGTAAAAAAAAGTTTAAAAAAGGAAAAAAAAAGTAAAAAAAAAATGTTGGGGGAGGGAGGGGGGTTGGTGGAGGGGGGGGTTGGAGGTGGGGGGGTTGGAGGGAGGGGGTTGGAGGGAGGGGTTTAGAGGGGGGTTGGAGGGAGGGGGTGGATGATTGTGGCACTTTAGGCCGGAGGTGAACGAATGTGGGGAACTTTGGGCCGGAATAAAAAATAGGTATGATTTACCTCATGTACTAAGCTCGCAAGCCATTTAAATGCAGTGTTTACATACTTTTTTCTTGTTTTGATATTGCTCTTTACCGACCTCTGGAGATCCAGGTTCAAAAAATATTTAACAATCTGTTAACTATAATAGGGTCTGTATAAATTTTATTAGAATTAATTTCTTTACCCACTAAGAATATAAAAGAATAACTTACTTCTTGCGTGTAGCTTTCGTCAATATTCCTTTTATTTGAATGCATCATTATATTTCAAATGGCAATTTTCAATGTCAGAGTGAACGAATCACCATACCATGAAAACATCACGCACTTTGAACAGAAACAACAGCACGAATTTTTCATGGTGGTTGAATCCGATCATTACACTGTCTGCTTGTATTGGCGGGTGTACTTTGCGCTTGAAAGCATTATAGATATATGGTGGGACAGTGCGCTACTTATCATTATAGCTATATGGGGGACACCCCGCTACCTTAGATTGAACCATTACTACTAGCGGTGTCGTAGAGACTTTAAAAAAAGCTCATTCGATTAGAAATTCAAAGGGATAGTGCCCTTTTTAATAGTCGAAAGTGATTGGACGCCCAAACGCCCCCCCCCCACGCCCATCAGTCCCCCAAATACAACCACTCAAAATTTTGAGATAGCCATTTTGTTCAGTATAGTTGATTTCCAGATAGAAAATATATTTTTGAGGAGGACAATCCTCCACAATCCTCAGGGCAAGGGTTTTAAGTTATGCCCTGGGGCATATAAGATTTTTATAGAAGGCGGTGTCGTAGAAACTTCAAAAAAGGCTCATTCGATTGGAAATTCAAACGGCTAGTGCCCTTTTTAATAGTCAAAACTGATTTGAGGGCAACTAACCCACCTCTCACGCCCACCTTTTCCCCAAGCACATGCAATCAAAATTTTGAGACAACCATTATATTAAGCCTAGTTTTAAGTTCTGGAAATTAGGTCTTTGAGGATGACAACTCCCCCACAGCCCTCAGGGCAAGAGTTGTAATTTAAGGATTCTCCGAATATTTCCCATTATTTCTTATGGAAGGGATGCTTGTATAAACTTTGGAGAGGTCTCATTTGACTGAAAATTCAAAGTTCTTGTTCACTTTTTAAGAGTCAAAAGAGATTGGAGGGTGACTAGCGCCCCCTCCTCCTCCACGCCCGAAATGCATCAGATAAAAATTTTGAGCTAGACATTTTGTTTAAATAGTTCAAAGATCTGATAACAAAAAACTTCGGTGTCGACACAGCCCACCAGGGCCCGGGGGTAGGCGTTGTAAGTTATGCCCTGGGGCATAACATATTAAAGGGGGTTTATAACTTATGGGAAGGGGTTTTTTATGGGAAGAACACATAGGAAATCTATTATAATTATCCAATTATAAGGTACACACTCTGAGATAGATGTAAAATTGCTTTGGCACACAAAATCCTATTAAGGTCAATTCCTAGCAGTCGTGATCCCTTTGTGTCAGCAAGTGAAATGGTCTAAACCCCCTTATTGGAGCTATTTTTTAACCCATTTGTTGTTGTCAATCGCTGTCTACAAGTTTTGCAAGCTGTCTATTGTTCATATATAAGGTTTTTATCAAACAGGTAATCGTATAGACTTTGAAAAAAGCCTCATTCGATTTAAATTAAAAGTTCTAGATCCGTTTTTTAAAATCAAGAATAATAGGACAGTAAGCACTCCCCCCATGCCATAAAAACTTGAAACTTTTTGCAATCAAAAACGAACAAAAATTAATTAAAAAAAAAACTTCCCAAAAAATAAGTTTTTCAAAGAAAAGTAAAGGCCATTTTAAATTTAAGATCAGCAGAAACAAATACCTGATAAAATTCACCCTCAAAACGACCAGAAATTACTATTAAAGAATAAATGAAACCCAAAATGAATAGTAATTAAATAAACAATCATAACAAAAAACATACAAACAATAATATAAATGAATAAATAGATCTTAAAGTGAGTAATGCTTAGATTGAATATGAAAATCAAGCTTAAAACGAAAACTAATATTTTGCTTTTAAAGTATAAATGAAACTAAAAACGAACAGAAATTAAATGACAATCCAATGCGAACAAACATACAATATATATTAATGTAAACAAATAAATAAATCTTAAAACGAGTGAAACTTAAATTGAGTATGCAAATCAAGTTTGAATCGAATAAATATAACTACAAACGAGAGTTTGGGTATCGCCTCACTGCAGAAGCCTAAAACCTTCTGCGTCATTGGTGCCTTATTGAAAATAATCTATATTGCAAATGTTTCCTTTTGTACTTAATATTGAAAATAAATATTAAAATCACGGTAAAATTTTTAACTAATAAACTTGTATCAATTAACATTATTATGCATCACGTATTCAGTTTAACTTATTCGTTCTTTTCAAGATTAGTCAAGAAAAATATAGTTTTACTACAAGCAAAATTTGGATACTGCCCCCTTCTTTAACTCTGGAAACCTAAAGCCTTCTGCGTCATTGGTGCTTCACTGAAAACGAATTACTCGTATATTACAAATTTATTATTTTCCAGTTCTTACAGCATTGAAAATGAAAATAAATTACAGTGAAAAAAAATCTTGAACTCATGGATCTTTCAACAATTAATATCATTATATATCTAATATTCAATTTGATTTTGTTTATACTTTCCAAGACTGTTCAATACTCATAGTTTTGCCTTTTTTTTTAACTCCGCCATTTTTTCTAACTAATCGTGTTGGTTTATTTTGAAAACATTCTCTGGCTTCTAGGCATTTCTATTTGAGCGGAAAACTGCACCTCAAACTTTGTGGAACATGCATTTTCTTGCATGAAACACCAAAATTTAATAAAATGTCAGGTTTCGGAGTGTTCCACCACTCGTAAGCAAGTGCCATAGGTATTTTTGAATCCGCATGGTCAATTTAGGGGGTGGAGGGTAGGCTAATTCTCTTTGCAGCACCATTCCGTCGTGGTATGATTCACATTTTCAACACCTGGCGTCCGGACTATCATATAATCTACAAAGCATACAACTACCCTAAATCAGTAGCAATAAATAAATGAAACCCAAAACGAATAAAAATTAAAACAAATGTTAGAGTCAAACTCAAAACGAGCATAAATTAATATGAGTAGGGTTCAAAACCCCTATGCTTTCTAAAAGCCAGAAAATAATTTGTATTTAACTGAAAAAAAATTCAAATGATTTTACTGAAAAAAAATATGCATTTTCAATTTAATCTACATATGCTGATATTTATTCCCTAAAATCTTAATTAATGAAAGAATTGTTTTTTGAGTAAAGCACCAATGACGCAGTAGGTTTTAGGCTTCTGCAGTGAGGCGATACCCAAACTCTTGTTTGTAGTTATTTTTATTCGATTCAAACTTGATTTGCGTATTCAATTTAAGTTTCACTCATTTTAAGATTTATTTATTTATTTACATTAATATATATTGTATGTTTGTTTGCATTGATTGTTATTTAATTTCTGTTCGTTTTTAGTTTCATTTATACTTTAATAGTAAAATATTTGTTTTCGTTTTAAGCTTGATTTTCATGGTTAATCTAAGCATTACTCGCTTTAAGATCTATTTATTCATTTATATTATTACTTGTTGCATGTTTCTTGCTATGACTGTCTATTTCTTTTCTGTTCGTTTTTGGGTTTCATTTATTCTTTTATAGTAATTTCTGGTCTTTTTGAGTTTGAATTTTAACAGATATTTGTATCTCCTGAGCTTAAGTTTAAAATGGCCTTTACTTTTCTTTGAAAAACTTATTTTTCGGAAAGTTTTTTTTTAATTAATGTTATAAAATGACTGAAAAAATGTTGGAAACTGGATGGTGCAAATAGATACCAGGGCTCTAGCTAGGAAGAAAGAAATAGAGGAGTTTTGAAGGCAAGCATGAAGA
Organism: Artemia sp. Qi Xiang Cuo; assembly: GCF_049724085.1. Taxonomy (NCBI): domain Eukaryota; kingdom Metazoa; phylum Arthropoda; class Branchiopoda; order Anostraca; family Artemiidae; genus Artemia; species Artemia sp. Qi Xiang Cuo. Next base: position 9,501,185 of record NC_142811.1, read on the forward strand.
AGGTGAGAGTTGACTCCAGGGCGTCCAGAAAGTATCCACTTTGGAAAAGTTGAAAATCAGAAGTAAGATTGCGCTTAAATAAAGCAAAGTAAAGTACTCAAAAACAAAGGTGGGAAGTTTCAGAAAAGGAAGTTTAGGTTATAGGAAAACTAGGGAAAGTTATAAAACGGTTAAGAAGACTATTCCTAGTATTGTAAGGTTAAACTTTTCTAACCAGGGGAGCGGCTTCTTTCTCGCAAATCCTAATCTTTTAGAATCTTTCTAACATTTTGATTTGTTTAAGAAATAATTAGCCAATTTTCTGCTTTTTCTTAAGAAAATTTGACCCCTATAGAATTAATGTCTGCGTATATGTGAACGACAGTTACAAGTTGGAACACGTGCGCATTAGTAGTGATAATAACAAAACTTGATGAAACAAAATTCCGATACAGTTTGCAAAAAAACACTAAAAACAAGAGAATTTTCTGAATTTACAGCATAAAACTGTGAAGGATTTTTTCTGTAGCTATTTGTACTGCGAAGGGTTTCTAACACTAAATAATTGCAACTTTGCTTCTTTTTTTTAACAGTGCCTAGTTTCTTACTGTTTTTTACAGTAAAAAACTAGTTTTCACCGTTTTTACTCTTGTTTACAGTTTTTCTTAGCTGTTTTTTTTTAACTTTGCTTCTTATCATTTACTCGGTGAAATTCTTTTGCTCGATCTTTTCAAGTTCGCCTACATTTATAAGTGCAAAATAAGCAACACTGGAGTCAGGTTCATTTTCATGCAGAGGCTACAGATTTGTACGGGTCTTCAGGTCCAAGAACCCCACAATTTTTTTTATGATTCCTTCTGTAATATATTATATTTCCCATGTAATTTTTCTTTTTTTTTCCGAATTTATGCTCACACCTGAAATTTTCCCTCTCCCCTTTCCCAGCTATGAATATCAGCGTTTATGACTACAAATTAAATAAAAATAAAGTTTTTTTTAACTGAAAGTAAGGAGTAACATTAAAACTTAAAATGAACAGAAATTATTCCGTATATGGAAGGGGCTGTCCCCTTCTTAACGCCCCGCTCATTACGCTAAAGTTTGACTCTGTCTCACAACTTTATTTTTTAAAACAGAAAAAAAATTGCATAAAGAGGGAGGTGTTGAGGAGGGGACAGCCCCTTTCATATACCGAATAATTTCTGATCTTTTTAAGTTTTAATGTCGCTCCTTTCTTTCAGTTAAAAATAGTTGTTTTTTTTATTTAATTGCTGAACATTTTTGAATTAATGCAGCTTTGATTTTGGCTCAGAGCACATGAATAATTAAAACGAAATTCGTATATTAATTTTACTTTTTTTGGCTAAATGGCTTTCTCGAAATTTTGTTCTGGCGCAACTTACGCAACGAACTTCTATATTCATATATTTTTATTACGTATATTAGGGAGTTCGCCCACTAGTCAATACCTCGGTCTTTACGCTCAAGTTCAAATTTTTTTTCCAATTCTTTAACAATGACCCCTTAATCACAAAGGCCGTTAATTAGAATAAATAGCTCTGATGGAAGTACAAAAAAACTTTAGCGTAAATAGCGAGTTAATGACTAGGAGCCGAACCCAATCATATACGTAATAATTTCTGTTCGTTTTAAGTTTTGATGTTGCTTCTTACTTTCAGCTGAAAAAATGTTTAATTTAATTTAGTTTCTGATCTTTTTTTTAAATAATGCTGGAAAATTCGGCGCCCCCTTCATAGCAATGTCCCTTCCCCCTTAAAAACTTCCTCCATGGAAAGATTCTCCCACGTAACACCCAATCTCCACACTACCAGAAAAAAAATCCCCCCTGAATACTTCTGTATACTTCCCAATAGCCAATGTAAACGTTGGGTAAAGTTCATAACTTGCAGACCTTTCCCTGGGGACTGTAGGGGATTAAGTCATCCTTAAAGACACAGTAACTGTATATTTTGACCATGTTGAACAAAATGGCTATCTCAAAAATTTTGATCGGGTGACTTTAGAAAAAAATTAGCGTGGGAGGGGGCCTAGTTGCCCGCCATATTTCGGTCACTTAAAAAGGGCACTAGAACTTTTAATTTCAGTTTGAATGAGCCCTCCCGTGATATTCTAGGATCACTTGGTCGATATGATCACCCCTGGGGAAGAAAAAAAAGACAAATAAACACGCATCCGTCATCTTTCTTCTGGCAAAAAATACAAAATTCCACTGTTTTGCAGATAGGAGCTTGAAAATTCTATAGTAGGGTTCTCTGATACGCTGAAAATGATGGTGTGATTTTTATTAAAGTTATATGACTTTTAGGGGGTGTTTCCCCCTTTTTTGGAAAATAAGGAAAATTTTCTTAGGCGCGTAACTTTTGATGGGTAAAACTAAACTTGATGAAACTTATATATTTGAAATCAGCCTAAAAATTTGATTCTTTTGATGTATCTATTGGTATCAAAATTCCGTGTTTTAGGGTTTTGGTTACTATTGAGCCGGGTCGCTCCTTACTTACAGTTATCACGAACTCTTTGAACAAGTCAGTATTGTTCATTGTTATTAGATTGACACCGGTTGTGATAATCGATGCTTCGAGTTGTGCAATATATTTCGCATTTTTACAGTAAAGGCCGAAATTAGTAAGGGGGCGAATAAAAACAAGTAAAGTTTTTAGAACCAGCTTAATTTATTAATCAATTTGTTCTAAGGATACGTAGTAAAAGAAACGTGGGTCAAGCAGAACGATGGGGAAAATCACTTGAGTCTTCCCCCTAGTTTGGAAAAGAAATATTTTAGAGTTCGTGGTAAAAAGGGATTTTAATTAGGTAAATCCGGTTTTCCCTAACCTGTCCCCTAGGGAAATTGTTACCCCTTCAATCCGAGGCAAGATATTTTTAAAGCTTACCGGGCCAAAATAAGGTCATAAATAAGGGGCAAAAACTGGTCTGCTCCAATTAATCCCGGAGGAAAATTGTATTCCTTCACCATTTCAAGGCAAAAAGTTTCATAGAAAACGTGATAAGATTTTTTTTTTTTGGGCTAAATTAAGTTTTCTCCAAAAAATCCCTTTAGAAAATTTTACTTTCCCGTCAAACCCCAAAGCAAAACCTTTCTAAGAATAGGCGTCAAACTAAGATTTTGATGGGGAAAAATAGGTCTTTTGCATCTATCCTGCGCTATCCCCCTCCCAAAGAAAGGCGATACTGGTCTTCAATAGGCAAGGTTTAAGCTCCAATATACTTAAAGTAACTCTTGATTTTAAATATTGTCAATATACTCTGTCAACTGAAAAAAGGCTATTTAATTTCCAAAATAAAGCCTTAAAACCAGTCGTTAGTGTCTGAATATGAGAGAGACAACTTTTTAACGCAAACTTTGCAAATTAATCCCCTTTGCGCTAGTCCGCTAAATCGATGGCCATTGGACAAAATGACATAAAATTTAATCTTAATGCCAGAAGCTCCAATAAGGAAATTTGCAATGGAGGGCAAATTTTGTTGCTAAATGATATATAAGTACTGATTTGGCAAGGGAAGAACTTAGTTCCAAAGATTACGATGAACGGTCTGTTCTACGTAGTCTTTGAAACTCTGTAATATAACCAATTTACCTTCCTCAAAGTAGGATATTTAACACCCTCATGGATAAAAATTTTCCTTTTTCAAGTAAGTTAATTTGGATTTTAGCACAAAGATCTCAACTGAGTGGGAGGGGGGTGATAATCGCCTCTGGATTTGTAAATTATCTTTGCTGTATCAGCATTTAGTTAAATATAAAATGCCCCCCCCTCTCCTAAGATTTTGAAAAAACATTTTTTTCTTAATTTTAAAAAATCGAAAATCCTTCCTCTTCTAGATTTAAAAAAACTAATTTTTATATCCTTGTTTTAAAAAGTCGAAAAAAACTTTTTGAATGAAGTGGTGCCACTTCATCATTCTTAGCATCAACATTTAATTTTAAATCCTTTGACCTTTAATAGCGATACTTTCTTTAATTATAAATATTTCATTTTGACAGTTAATTTGACTTGATTTTAAGTGTTTTTTTTTATTTTAGCGTATTTGACTTTGAATACGAATTCGGCAATGTTTTTCTTCTTGCCTGTGATTTTGTTTTATCTCCCGCCCTTTCTTCTTCTCATTTTCTGTTTCTATTTTCGCCATTATTTGCACAAAGTTCATTTTAGTTCTTGGTCTTGGAATTTTTTTTTTTTTTTTTAAATTTTCATTGACAATTTTTAAGCTTGATTGGTGTTTCTTTTCTTGCTGTATTATTTGTTTCTTTGTTTTGCTTTTTCTGTTTCTTTTCGACATATGAAGCGAATTCGGCTCTATTATAGCTTGTGATAGCCTTTGGAAAATAAATATTATCTTATCTATCTTATCTTATCAACAATTACCAATATGACCGTGTAAAGATTAGAGCCACTGTGAGAATAAGACAGGCGCAAGGGTAGATTCTTCGTAAGGGAGGAGGGAATCCAGAACGGGGGGGGGGTGAATATCCTATGTTAAAATTTTGCATTATTCTTGCGTTTGAAAAATTCTCCAACACGCGACGTTTTTTAGAAAGCTCTGATTCTACGCTCACTACTCGAGCTCTCCAGAGCCTTCACACGTAGCCTACCTGCTTACTTCCCTGTTTATAAACAATTTTAAGCAGTTATACAAATAATGCTCGCAGAAATAATTTTCTCTTTCTTTTTTTGAATTGTTAAATATTTTGACTTGGTAATATGAAATCAATGAGGTTAAGAAATCAGACGTTAATTATTTTTTAGAGGTACCTCGTTTCTACGATAATTATTAAAGATCTTTCACTTGAAAGCTACATGCTTCAGAAACCTCTAGGTTCTGGTTTTATTTGAATGAATCCCCTACTCGTCCCTGAGGAGAGCCCTTGTTCTTAAAACTAAATTATGTTCACCGAAGCTACTTACTCTCTTCTTTAATCAAAATATAAAATGGGAAATCTTTTCCAACGAAAAGTAAAAAGCAACGCTAAATCTTATAACAGCTAAGAAATTAACTCATAGAAGAACTAACATGAACTTTAAGTTTCAAAGGTAAACAAATTGCCCTACTGTATAGAAGAGTAAAGGTACCCCCTTCTCTTTACTCACCACTTTTGGCTTAAGCGACATTTGTGCTTTTCTGATAGTCAAATACATTACTTCGAATTTTACCCTTTTCTGTTTCAGATATTTTCATTTTAGCCCTTGTTTTCTACACATCTTGACGAATTAAAATTATATAAGCATTAGCTGTCGTTTTAACAGTTTGCCGTTTTAATGAAAATGATCATCATAATTATATATGTCTAAAGAAAAATTCTGGAATTTTTTTAGTATTTCAAATTGCTATGATAGATAGATAGATATTTAATCCTCTAAGGCCACAAGGCCCATGGTTACAAAAAAACAAACATACACACATACAACAATATTTTCAGCACCCCCCCCCTTTCCAAAAATTTCTTTCTATGTGTCATGGGAGCCGGCAGCGGGGCAGGGGGCGTTCCATCCTACTGGGAATTTGGGACTATAAATTGATTATAAGGAAACCAAAGGAAAAAGAGCAGACTAGGGAAAAAATATGGAAAAAATGTGCGTTGCCTCATTGTTGGCTGCCTGCCAATAGATTTTAACCCTCGATAAGGAAAATATAAGTTCTAATTTGTTACTGAGTGACCCGTTTCCAGTTTTCCTCAAACATTTTTTCTATATGATTTGGTTGGAGTAACGAAAAAAAAATCAAATTCTTCATAGTAATGAATGGTAATTAAATAACTATCCTTGTCAATAACAAAAATATAAGAGTCTAACTATTGATAACATTCAATCAAAGAATCAGCTTTTTATGGTGATCCTAAATATGTATTTGTTTATTAGTAATTAATACAGCAATTAGTGCAACAAAAATTTCGTTTAAGTATAGAAAACACAAGGAAAGCAACTTAATAAGGGGCAATTTCGGTAAATATATGCCGTACACTTTTGCTTGCATTACAAGAGTACCCATGAGCTGATATATGAAGCCATTATAATCAGAAATGTTTCCCCTGAACGGAATGCTGGGAATTTCTGTATTTTCCCCCTAAACGGATACGTTTTTTGTGTTTTATTGTCATTTTTTTTTTTCCAGGAGTGATTGTATTTATCTAGTTGTCACTTTAAAAAAGATTTAATTCTTTACACTGAATTAAAAGATTTTATTTGATTTTCTCAATTTTAGTTTTAATGTTTTACTTTGAAGAAACTACTTTGAAAATGTGTCACTTTTTATAAACAATTGAGTCTAAAGGCATTAAATATTTTGGTGTTTGAGAACCAAGCTCAAAACTTTTAATATTGTTAAAAAATATCCGTCCAATGCTTCGGCATTGCTCAGTAGAACTGATTGCTGGGAGTTTATATCTTAGTTTTTGTAATTAGGCAATTGTTTTATGTATTTTTTTTGTAATTAGTTACTTTTTTTCATTTTTTTATACTTTAATTGACATATTTTTTCCATTACCTTTAGAAAAATGTTTGTCTCTAAGCTTCATTAAATTAAAAAAAACAAGTTTTTTCAACTGAAAGTAAGGAGCCAAATTGAAACCGAGAACGAACAGAAATTATTACATATATTAGGGGGGTTGCCCCCCTCCTCAATATCTCGCTCTTTCCGCTACGGTTTTTTGGACCTTTAAAAAAGTTGCCTATTGTTCTAATAAAGCAACCCTCGTGCTTCAGTTGTTTTCAAAGCGTTGAGGCAAAATTTAAACTTTATTATAGACAGTAAGGTGTTGAGGAGGAGACGACTCCCCTAAATATATGTAATACTTACTGTTTGTTTTAAGTTTTAATGTTGTTCCTTACTTTCAGTGGAAAGTTCTTTTTTTATTTAATTTCTGATCGTTTTTTAAATAACCTGGCTCCAGGATACCTGGCTCCTCCTCCACGCAAAAATCCCCCTTCCCATTGAAATATACTCTGGGCAATTCAATCCTGGCCAAAATTTGCCACGGACAATTACCCTTAACATCTCCACAGCTAAAATTGAATCGGTAAAGAAAAATCAAGACATATAAAGAAATTTTTAATAGGAATTCTGGCAAATTCACCCAGTGTAAAATTTCCCCTGAAAATTTCACCTCATGGAAACATCCCTCTCCATGGAAAATTCTCCCCGTGCAAAATGCTTCCAGCAGAAAATTCGTCCTCCCCTCCCCACTCGAAAAATGTATGCATACTTCCCAAAAACAAATAAAACAATAGGTAAATTTTATAACTTAAAAACCTTTCCCCAGGGGCTGTAGGAAGTCATTTTATCTCTAAAGACATAGTTATTGAGTCTTCCAACTATGCTGAAGAAAAAAGTTATCTCAAAATTTTGATCGGACGATTTTGGGGGAAAAGTTGCGTGGGAGGGGGCCTAGTTGCCCTCCAGTTTTTTTTTGTTACTTAAAAGGGTACTACAACTTTTCATTTCCGTTAGAATCAGCCCTCTCTCGACATTTTAAGCCCACTGGATCGATACCATGACCGATAGAAAAGAAAATCCGTGATCTTTCTTCTGGCAAAAATTACAAAATTCCACATTTTTGCTGATATGCAAGCTTGAAACCTCTACAGTAGAGTTCTCGTTACCACGAACTGTTTGATTACCACTCAAAATCCAAACAGAGATAATTGAAATATTGATTGTTTTTTCTGTGTTACCAAAAGTATTGTATTCATAAGACTTTATAGTTTCATGAAATGCAATTAAACAAATAAAAAAGGTTTTTTAACTAAGGTAAGGAGCAAGTTTAAAACTTAAAACAAATATAAATTGCTTTGAATATAAGGGGGACTGCCTCTTTCTCAACATCTTGCTCCTTAAACAAAAGTTTTTTAGTGCTTTAAAAAATCTTATTTTTCAAATTGCAAATTTTCTTTTAAAACTTGAAAAAAGCCAAACTTCTCAGTAAAGAGTAAGTAGCTAAGGAGGAGACAGTCCCCTTCATATAAAGAGTAATCTGTTCAAATGGGTTTCAAATTTGTTCCTTACTTTCATTTGAAAAGCTCTTTTTTTATTTAATTTCTGATTGTTTTCCAAATCATACCCAGGCCTAACAAGGGTATAATTCGAGTTACCGATCCCTTAAATCCCTGTTTAATTGCTTTTAAAATGTGTAAATCAATAATTACACGTTGAATAGTACCGTTCTTCGTTTAAATTTGCAATATCAATTTTGGATTAAATTTGAATATACTTAAAAAATTGGCGATGAATAGTAATTCTGGTAAAAATTCCTTGTTCATATTATTACTAAAGGATTTCGGTTGGATTAAAATGAGTCTTACTGTTTGTATTGATTGAAATTCTGGGAGACTTTTGATCTTCTACATAATTAAAACAATAACAACCTCTACAGTAGGATTTCTTATCGGTAAATACATTATACACAATTTTTTAAAATACATTAAAGTACTGTGTACAAATAGAAAAAAAAAATAGCACCATTTAGAATTGCTGAAAACTAAGTTCCTAGCAGTATTTGCTATCCAAAAGAAATTTCCTGGCGGGGCTGATGATGACCTGCCTTACTTATTCCACCTTTGTGCTGGTAGATATGGGAATATAACATTTTAACTGAATAGAGAAACGATTTAACTAATTCCTACTCCCCCCAGCCTCTTTCAACATTTATCTGAAGCCTCATGAAGAGTAAGCAGTTTTGTCATTTAATATGTACTTTTTTAGGAATCTACCCTACCCCCACCTAAACAATGAATCACCCCCCTCATTATAGCTGATACTCAATTACAGATCATCAAACGTAGTCTATTTTCTTACAAATTAAGCGAATCAATTTGGTTGAATTCAATACTGCCACTGTGTGGCATTACTTCTTTTGCAACTGGGAAGCCTAAAATATAGTTTTTGATACTTTTATAATTAGCTTCTCAAAATAATAAATTGATTGCAAATTCATTCTCTTCGTGGTAAAGTCGTAGTTTTGTGCCCTAAAACAGCAAGAATACGAGACTTTCCCCTGGCCCAATCTGTATGGTCACTTGGAAAGAGCTTTAAATTCACGTTTGAATGAGCTCCCTCCAAATTATCTTGGACCTTCGGTTTGATACAATCACCCCTGTGAAAAATAAAACTAATAAACATGCATCGACGATGTTTCTTCTTAAAAAAACGCGGAATTCCACATTTTGAAAATTGGAGCTTGAAACCTCTATGGTAAGGTTCTTTGGTATGATGTATCTAATAAAGCAATTTTCAATTCGCTTGCTTTTTGGGGGGTGTTTCCCCTTTTTTACATCAGACAATTTTTCTCATATTTTTGGTTTTGGGTGGGTAACAATAAACTGAAAGAATTTTATATATTTCGAGGCAGCATAAAAAGCCAATGCTGCCGGTGTAGCAACTGGCATGAGAATTCCATTTTTAGTCTTTATTAATATTCTCCCAAGTTACTTTTTCTTCCAGTTGTTTTTTTTTATCACAAACTATTTTATAAGATTCTCTTTTGACAAATTTTTTTTGAACTCGTTAATTCTACTGAGTTGAATAGGACAAAAAAATGAAAGAGGGGTAATTTGGCTGCTGCATAGTAAGTTAAATTTTGTTTTTCTTTCGCTATTCTATTTTTTTATGTCTGAATATATAAGGGATTTAAGTTCGAGGGAGGGAGAATTTTCCTGTTATGAAAAAGGTACATTATACATGGCCGTTATAAAATCAAAATCTATGCAGGCAGGATGATTTTTTAGTATCTCTACTCCTTCTGTAAACTATTCTATAAGTCATAGAAAATTGCATTAAGATATGTCTACATCTGATATAATCTACGGAAGCGATGAATTTTTCTGTAATTTCGGTTTGAGTTTGATTATCTTTTAAGATTAAATGCATGATAATTAAATATATTATTGGTTAAATAAATTGATCCATTTGCCAGGAGTCTTTGTCGTTTAAAATTTACTGTATTTTGTTTCATTTTTCAAGCAATTTAATTGCTCTTTTTATTTGAGAGTTTTTTTCCTAGAAGTTATTAAAATAAACTTATTCCTACGAAAAAAACCTTATATATATTCTCTGTCACCCAACCACCGCTGATATTTTGGCGTCCCCCCCCCCGGAAAATTTTCTGCCGGCACCCTTGCTATGTGTCATTCCCAATTTTATATATTTTGCCATCTTTCTTATTACCCCATAATCTTTTGATCCCATTATTGAAACCAACCACTCACTTGTCCCCGCATTACAAAAAAAAATTATTATTTCCTTAAATGCTTTAATTTAGGGCCATGAAATGAAGCAGGTCCTCACTATTTTCTGTACACATGGATTATAACATATCATGTTATAACAAAATTGCCCGCTTCTCTGGTCAAAATTAAATAAAAAAAAAAACAAGTTTTTTTTAACTGAAAGTAAGGAACGACGTTAAAACTTAAAACGAACAAAAATTATTCCGTATATGAAAAGGGCTGCCCCCTCCTCAACGCCTCGCTCATTACGCCAAAGTTTTTTATTGTTTCAAAAAAAAATAGTGTTGTGAGAAAGTCAAACTTTAGCGTAAAGAACGAGGCGTTGAGGAGGGGCAGCTTTTTTTATTTAATTTCTGATCTTTTTTAAATAATGCTGGAACATCTGGCGCCCCCTTCATAGCAATGTCCCTTCCCCCATAAAAAATTCATCCATGAAAAGATCCTCCCACGTAACCCCCAATCTACCCTCCCCCTAACTACCAGAAAATATTCCCCCTGAAAACGTCTGTGTACTTCCCAATAACCAAAGTGTCATTCTATTTTTCTGATATGATTTAGAGATGTAAAAAAAAAGTTGAAAAAAAATACCTCGTTAAAAAATAAAAAGAAAGTTTAATAATTTCGAAGTCCAAAAAAAAAATTTAGTTAAAAAAAAAATGGTTTGTTTTTCATGAAAAAATATTGAACGGGAACCATCAGTCCTCATCAATAGGAGTATGGGTATGCACAAGAACAAGTTTTAAAATTTAAATCAAAAGTTTCATTATATTTTTCTTATATTAATTAGATATTTAAAAAAAAACAAATTTGAATAACTTCGACTTCCAAAAAAAAATTTAGTTAAAAAAAAAATGGTTTGTTTTTAATGAAAAAATATTGAACGGGAACCATCAGTCCTCATCAATAGGAGTATGGGTATGCACAAGAATATGTTTTAAAATTTAAATCAAAAGTGTCATTATATTTTTCTTATATTATTTAGAGATGTAAAAAAAAAAAAAGTTGAATAACTTCGACGTCCAAAAAAAAATTTATTTAAAAAAAAATTGTTTTGTTTTTAATGAAAAAATATTGAACGGGAACCATCAGTCCTCATCAATAGGAGTATGGGTATGCACAAGAATATGTTTTAAAATTTAAATCAAAAGTGTCATTCTATTTTTCTGATATGATTTAGAGATGTAAAAAAACAAAGTTGAATAACTTCGACGTCCAAAAAAAATTTAGTTAAAAAAAAAATTTTGTTTTTCATATACTATATGTAAACATTGGGCAAAGTTCATAACTTGCAGCCCTTCCCCCGGGGACTCTGGGGGATTAAGTCATCCTCAAAGATATAGTTATTATATTTTTCGACCAAGCTGAACAAAATGGCTAACACAAATTTTGACCGGGTGACTTTGGGAAAAAAATGAGCGTGGGAGGGGGCCTATTTGTCCTCCATTTTTTTTTCAGTGACTTAAAAATGGCACTAGAACTTTTAATTTCCGTTCGGTTGAGCCCTCCCATGATATTCTAGGACCACTGAGTCAATACGATCATCCCTTGGGAGAAAAAAAACAAACAAACAAATAAACACGCATCCGTGATCTTTCTTCTGGCAAAAAATACAAAATTCCACATTTTTGCAGATAGGAGCTTGAAAGTAGGGTTCAGTACATTTTTGCAGATAAAAGCTTGAAAGTAGGGTTACAGTAGGGTTATCTGATACGGTGAATGTGATGGTGTGATTTTCACTAAGGTTCTTTGACTTTTAGGGAGTGTTTCCCTCCGTTGTTCGAAAATAAGGCAAATTTTTGATGGTTAAAACTAAACTTGATGAAACTTATATATTTGAAATCAGAATAAAAATCCGATTCTCTTGATGTATCTATTGGAATCAAAATTCCTTTTTTTAGAGTTTCGGCTACAATTGAGCCGGATCACTCCTTACTTACAGTTCGTAAACACACAAACAAACAACGCAAAAAATAAAAAAAATAAAAATACACCAAATATCTTCACATCATCACTTCCAAAATAAACAAATACCTCCCAAAACCCTACTTCCTCCCTTTCAGCCCAACTTTCAATCCACCCATTAATCCCCCGCCCCCAAACCAACCATTCCAACAAACCACCCCCCAGCCAACCATTCCTCCCTACCAACCAACAATTATTAAATTCTTGAGCCTAATAGTTTAAATTCAGGTCTAAAAGCCACTAGCCAGAAATACTTCACAACTGGAATAGGTTTGCTTTTCAAGTCTAGCCAATTCATGTCTTTTCCTGAATAACAGTCGTGTATAAGAGAAATAAACAATGGTAGGCTAAGTTGGCTTTTCCTTCCAGCTAGTGAAAAATGCCCTTCAAAAGAAAGAATAAATTGTATAATTTAGATCAGTTATCTTTGGCGAAAGTGCTTTCGACATAACAAAGTAGTGAAAGGGGTTTTATTTTCCACTGAATCTGAAAATGATTTCAAATTTTTAGTTTTTGAAAGGATACCAACTAAATCAGGACCTACCCCTGAATTGGATAAGCCCCCTCCCCTCCGTACTTAGTTGGGTATTTCAAGGAAAATGATCTTGCACGACTATGGGGGAGGGGTTCAATGGAAATGCAAAAAAAACATTTGTTTAATGAAAACTCCAAAATACACATATTTTTCAAAATCCAAGTGGACAATATCCCCCTGTCTGCTCCAATCATTACCTTTGCTGCATATAAGAACACCTATACATAGGAATACACAATGAAATACAAAACAATAAAATTATAAGAATGCCTGCTTTATCTGCAAAAAAAAGCTGTGTGCAAGAGGTATAATTTAAAATTCTGGTGCCAAAAAAGGGGGATCTCGAGAACTAATTGGGAGGGGCTATTTCCCGATCCATCACTAATGTGACTGTACTCTCGGGGCTAGATGTATCCTTAGGCTAAGAGCTAGAGGTGTCGTAGGGTTGTACTTTTCAAAGATTAAACACCTTTGGATTTAAAACAACAATATTGCTTTTGAAGAAATGGGAAGGGATTTATAATTTTCCCATCCCTTCGCTAGGTAAAAGGTGGAGACACCATTCAATGTGTATTTGTATGTTCTTTCCACGTATACTAGTCCTTAACTCGCAAGTTTTATTCTGAGCTCTTAAAGGAATCGTCAAATGTGGCACCGTGTGCATTATTATTTGCCAGTAGAAAACAATGACCCAAATTCTGAAAACTATTTTAAAACATTAATCAATACTTTCTTGTCTCATTCTTAAAAAGTATGACTTTATTATACCCTAAACCCTGATTTATAATCCAGCCCATTATATTGAAGTTTAATGTATATTTTATAATTGTGCGATTTTATTCTGCCTATTACTTTACGATGAATGTTAGTCAATCGACGGAATGAAATGGTCGTGCTATTCTAAGGAACTGTATGAGTATATATAGGGGGCTACATATTTATCCATCAGGAGTGGGGATGGGGGAGGGGTGTGAAGGGAAGTGGAGGGTGTGAAGGGAGGGGTATGTATTTTTAGGAATGAGATATACCAGTATAAATAGTATATTTTTAAATTCACTTTTAGAATTTTAGGTAATCATTTCCTGCTACTATTTAATAAGAAGCAAGGTGTTACTTTGGGGGGGTTCCTTTACGGACCCCTGTTCCTTTGGAAGCAAGGGAGTCCCTTTAGGTGCTCAAAATGAAACTTGTGAAGGAAATTTTTAGTATATTTAGAAAGAGCATAAATAACGCATCGGTTTTCGCCTTCTCCCTAACAAACCAATGTAAAAAAAAAATATATAAATCTACCAAAATGTGGGCATGTTTAAAGTAGATTTAAGGAAGTCCAAGCTGTCCTCTCGGTTCATTAGTTTCAAAAAAATTCAAAATTAATTCTTAATGTGACCGTAAAAAAACAATTTTTGTTGTTTGTGTTACTTTACCATCCACCACCATTTGGTCCCATTTCATATTTTGAATTTGCTGTTTTCACTCTCTCTCTCTCTCTCTCTCTCTCTCTCTCTCTCTCTCTCTCTCTCTCACTCTCTCACACTCTCACTCTCTCCTCTCTATTTCTTCTTCAAGCCCTTTTGAGGGAAATTCCTGAACGACATAGTACGACGATTATTGACCGAAGATGGTAAAGGACAAGAGAACCGCCCCCAATAGCTGTGCGAGGATATATTCTTTATAACAGCAATTTCCGCGTTCTCAACCAAGCCCTTCCATGATTCAGACTTCAGGGTTCATTTATTTAACAGCAAAAAGCAATAACAGCTACAAGCAAGGGCGCCGGTAGAAAATTGTCAGGGGGGGCAGACGCCAAAACAGTAGTGGTGGTTGGATGACAGTTTAGATGGTTTACGGCATCAAAATACGACTTCACCCCAAGAGGACGAACTTGCAATCAATTTAAAATCCTGAGAAGCTAATTGATTTAAAAGTATCAATTACTATATTTTAGACTTCCCAGTTACAAAAGAGTAATGCCACACGGTGGTAGTACTGGATTCAACCATGTTGATTCGCTTTATATGTAATCAAAGTATGCTATGTTTGGTGATATGTAATTGCGTATCAGCTATAATTAGGGGGGGGGGGAGGTGAGTCATTTTTTAGGTGGGGGTTGGGTAGATTCCTTCAGACGTACATTTTAATGGACAAACTGCTTACTCTTCATGAGGCTTCAAATAAATGTTGAGAGAGGAAGGGGGAGTAGGAACTAATTACCAGCACAGAGGTGGAAAAGGCAAGGCAGGTCATCCTCAGCCCCGCCATGAAATTTTTGTGAGGTGGCAAATACTGCTAGGAACCTAGTTTTCAACAATTTTAAATGGTAATATTTTTCTTTTTCTATTTATATGAAGTACTTCAATATATTTAAACAAATGTGTGTCATGTATTTATCAATAAGAAAATCCTATTGTAGAGGTTGTGATGGCTTAAGTTATGCAGAATATCAAAAGTCTAACAGAATTTTCACCACAATAGAATTCCAATAGAATTCCAATAGAATTCCACAGAATTCCAAACAATAATCCTCCTTTTCATCTAACCAAAAATCGATCGTAATAATATTAACAAGGATTTTTCACCGAAATTACTATTCATCGCCAATTTTTTAAGTATATTTAAATTTTATCCAAAATTGCAATTTCAAATTTAAACGTAGAACGGCGCACTAATCAACGTAGAATTATTGATTTACACATTTTAATAGCAATTAACCAGGGAATTATGGGACCGGTACCTCAAATTATATTTTGGTTAGGCCCGGGTATGATTTTTAAAACTGTCAGAAATTAAATTAAAAAATAGCTTTTCAACCGAAAAGGAAAAACAGATTTGAAACCTATTTGAAAAGAATATTGTTTATGTGAAGGGGACTGTATCTTCTTTAGCGCCTTACTTTTTACTGTGAAGTTTTATTTTTGTTTAAATTTTTAAAGAAAATTTGCAATTGGAAAAAAAATATTTTTCATAGCACTAAAAAACTTTTTTTTAATGAGCAAGGTGTTGAAAAGGGGGCAGTCCCCCTTATATACAGAGTATTTTCAATTTGTTTTAAATTGTGAACTTACTTTAATTAAAAAACTTAAATTTAGTTGAATTGCTCCTTACTTTAGTTGGAAAACCTTCTCTATTTGTTAAATTACATTTCATGAAACTGTGCGACCTGGCTCAATAGTAACCAAAACTCTAAAAAACGGAAATTTGATACCAAGAGAAATATCAAAAGAATTGGCTTATAATGCTGATTCCAAATATATTAATTTCATTAAGTTTAGTCTTACCCATCAAAAGCTACGATCCTGAGAGAATTTGTCGGATTTTCAGAAAAGGGGGAAAGACCCCCTTGAAGTCATATAACGCCATCAGATTGAGCGTATTAAAGAAACCTACTGTAGATGTTTCAAGCTCATATCTGCAAAAATGTGGAATTTTATAATTTTTACAAGAAGATAAATCACGGATACGCGTTTATTTGTTGTTTTTTTCCCATGGGTGATCGCATCGACCCAGTAGGTCTAGAACGTCGGGATAGGGCTTATTTCTATGGAAATCAAAAGTTCTTGTGTTCTTTTTAAGTGACCAAAAAAATTGGAGGGTGACTAAGCCCCTTCCCATGTCACTATTTTCCCAAAATCGTCCGATCAAACTATTGAGATAGTTTTTTTCTTCAGCATAGTTGAATGACCCGATAACTATGTCTTTGAAGATAAAATGACCCCCTACAGTCCCTGGGGAAAGGTTATTAAGTTATAAAAATAGCCCTTTGCTTTATTTGTTATTGGGAAGTATGCATACATTTTTCGGGTAGGGAGAGGAGGATGAATTTTCTGCTGGGAGAATTTTCAATAGTTTCCAGGGGGTGAAATTCTAAGAAGAAATTTTACGCTGGGTGAATTTGCAAGAATTCATATAAGAAATTTCTTTATATGTATTCCTTTGTCATTACCGATTTAATTTTACGCTTGGAGATGTTAGCGGTAATTGTCCGGGGTTAATCTTCGCCAGGACTGAATTATCCAGAGGATATTTCTATGGGAAGGGTGATTTTTCCGTGGAGGTGGAGCCAGATATCCTGGCGTAATTTAAAAAACGGTCAGAAATAAAAAAACAAGTTTTTTCAACTGAAAGTAAGGAGCAACACTAAAACTTAAAACGAACAGAACTTATTACGAATATGAGGGGGTTGTCCCTTCCTCAACATCTCGCTCTTTGCGCTAAAGTTTAAATTTTGTTCCAACTCTTTAAAAACGATTCCCAAACACAAGGGTTGTTTAATTAGAACAATAAGCAACTTTTTTTAAAGGGCCAAACAACTGTAGCTTGAAGATTGAGGTGTTGAGGAGGGTGGCAGCCGCCCCCATATATGTAATGATTTCTTTTCGTTTTAAGTTTTAATATTGCTCCTTACTCTCAGTTTGTTTCAAAAAGCTTGTTTTATTTTCTTTATTTCATGAAGATTAGAGACAAACAATTCTCTAAAGGCAATGGGTAAAGTATGTCAATTAAAGTAAAAGTATTTAAAAATGAAAAAAGGGAGTAGTTACAAAAAATACAAAAACTAAGACACAAACTCTCAGCATTAAGTTCTGTTGAGCTATATATTTTTCTGTTGAGTATATATTTTTCTGTTATTAAGTTCAGTTGAGCTGATATTTTTTAACAATATCGACAGTTTTCTTCTTGGCTATCAAATACCAAAATATTTAATGCCTTTAGACTCAGTGTTTATAAAAAGTAACGCATTATCAAAGTTTGTTCAAAGTAAAACATCAAAACTAAGATTAAGAAAATCAAATAGAAATTTTTAATTCAATATTTTAGATTTAATTTTGAATGCCAAAATCCAGTATATTTGACACCTTTATACTTCATAATTCTAAAAAATTAAATATTTTTCAAAGTGAAAAATAGATAAATACGATTACTTTTAGATACAAAAAAATATAATAAAACACAAAAAACGTATCCGTTCATGGAGAAAATACAGAAATTCTTAGCATTCCGTTAATGTGAAACATTTCTTATAGTGGCTTCATGTATCAGCTGATGGGTACTCTGAAATTGCAAGCAAAAGTTTACGGCATATTTTGACCAAAATTGCACCATATTAGGTTATTTCTAACGTCTTTTTTTTTACTGTACAATCTTTCTTGTGTTCTAGAAATTATAATAATTACTACCAAACACATACACATTAAAGATCGTCATACAAAGCTGATTCTTTGATTGAATATTATCAATAGTTGAGCTCTTATACTTTCATTATTGAAAAGGATCGTTATTTACTTTCCATTCATTACTATGAAGAATTTGTTGTTTTTTTTTTGCTCCAACCAAATCATACAGAATTTTTTGTGGAAAACTTGTTAGGGGTCACTCGGTCACAAATTAGAACTTATATTTTCCTCATTATGGGTCACAATCTATTGGCAGGCATTAGAACTTATATTTTCCTCATTATGGGTCACAATCTATTGGCAGGCAGCCAACAATGGGGCAACCAACATTTTTTCCATACTTTTCTCTATTCTGTTTTTTTCCTTTGGTTTCCTTATAATTACTATATAACCCCAAATTTCCAGGGGGGAGCATGGCCCCCCTGTCCTCCCATGCTGGCGCCCATGGCAACAGGCAGCACAATTTTAACAGCAACAAGAAATTTGAACAAAAAAAAGACAAATTAGTATCTCCCAGCTAGGTTCTATAGTGAAGAATTCAGGGAGGGAGAGACAGAAAACAGAAGACAGTAAAACACGCGCTCAACGAAAAAAAAGTGCTATTTTGCGCTATCTATTACCTGCCGTAAACCAAGCCTAAGTTAGGTGCTACGCGGAACGAAAAAGAAAAAACACTTCCAACTTGGCTTTGATATACATTCCAGGGGGGCATGAAAAAAATAAAAAGAACAGGAAACAAAGAAAAAGATAAGTCAAGTATATTTTTACAATTTTTGACTAATTTAACTTGCAATTTTCAATTTGACATAAAAATTTATGAAAATAATCTTTTAAAGGCACCAACAGGGTAACAGTCTTTAACTGAGTCAGGCAGAGTCTTGCCCGCAGTATGCAGTCTCGTCCTTTTTGGTAAGTAAAACTCCGAAAAAAAGCTTGGAAATAGTCAATATACTAAAAGTTTGCACTTTTCAAAATTTTCCGCTCTTATGTAAGATAATATTTATTTTCAAAAGGCTATCACAAGCTCTAATTGAGCTTGTGATAATTTCGCTTTATATGTCTAATTTCGCTTTAATTGTCCAGTAAAATTAAGGGAAACAACCAATAGAGAAAGACAAAAGTTAAAAAATCAAAAAATGGTCAATAAACATTTAACAGAAATTAGTAAAATATAACATTAAAATAAAAATCTATTTCCAAGAACTAAAATGAACTTTATACGAATAATGGCAAAAACAACAGAGGGAGGGCATAAACAATATATACTCTTAAGTATACACCGACTATTTACTATTTCTTACGTTGGAAATGAAAATACTTGCATAAGAAAATTTCCATATTATCAGAAAAAAGAGACGTAGTCCCGGTGAGAATGAAATCTTCAAGCTAAGCATTATGAGCTTAGGTTTAAAACTTTAAAATAGTTTAAAATTTAAACTTTAGAAAGTTTAAAAATAAGTTTCCTTGATTTTTCTAGAATCTTGTATTTTCATTAAAAAGAATGCCAAAGGATGCATTTTAAAGTATTTATTTATTTTATCAAAGAAAAATTTGACACGTATTTTATGCAATTATAGCGACGTCGGCTGGTGATTCTAATTCACGAAAATGTAAGGGGGCAAGGATTTATTTTAGATAAACATGGTCAAAAATAAATATAATACATAAAGAATTTTCTCAAATTTTTTTCCACTTTTAATAATATAAATGCAAAAGAAGGTATTTTTCAAATCTATGGCACACCTAATTGACATCCATGATGTGGTGCCACTCGCTCTTCATTATAGAAAACAAATTAAATTGACAATGTTTTTATAATAGCCTACATTTGTTACACTTTTGAGCTTTAGAAAGATGTGACCAAACCACCCACCCTCGAAAAGGTCCCCCTGCTTGAAAGAAGAAAAAAAATCATTCATATCCGGGCCCCGGCAATTTTTCTTACCCGTCTTACTGGTAATAGACAACCATACAAATTTTATTTTTAATGTCTCCTTAAATGCTTAAACTGCAAGATAAAACGTCAAAGTTACATAAAACATGGGTATAAGTCGACATTTTATCTGCAAAAACTCATTTTATGCGCATGTTTATTTCAATTTTCAACCCAAATGTTGTCGCAAATTATATGCAAAAAATCAAGCAAAAATGACAACAAAAAATGAAGGCTTGCATCCCTATTCGCAAATACATCCTGGCTAAAACAACCATTTGCAAAACTCGATCGTAAAGTATCTTATGACTTCCCAGCCAATGGAAAGGCTTCATCAATACATTTATGCGAAAATTGCAAGAGTAATTTGACATTTCCTTTTCAGAATTGCTTATGAATGAATAAATTACATTATGTATAGCACAGAATTTGAAAGGGGATACAGATTTGAAATTAAGCATATGCGCAAGAAATTTTGGGTGCGGGGGCTGAGAGTGGGAAAAATACCCAGTTATAAATATATAAGAGACTACAGAGAAATTGTAAAATTATATGTTTGGGACAGGCAAGGCCGTATCCAGGGGGTTGAACCCCCTCAAATGTTTGTCCGGCTCGTAAAAACGTAAAAAAAAGGAATACAAACAGATTTTCGATGTTTTTTTAAAGTTTTTTGTAAATCCTTCTGTACCCCTCCCCCTGAAAAAATATTGGATACGACCCAGAGATCAGGGTATAAAACTGAAGGATCCTCCCAAGAGTGCCAATTAGGGAGATACACTTTTCTCCCACTTACCTATATTTTTGATCCCCTCCCCCATCAGATTTCGAAAAATAACTTTTTTGGAGTTTTATCTTTAAAAAGCGAAAAAATCCGCAAAGTTACGCCCAGTAAATTCTGAAAATAAATCCCCCTATACTGCCACCCGTTGCTTTTCTCCTTTGGGAGTTCTAGTTGAGATTACTTTGAGAAAAAAATATGATTAAAAAACGTACGCTAAGATATATTTTGAACAATGTTCTAATAACGGATTATAGAATTTTATTTTTTTCATTCATAACAAGATATTTATTCTTTTCAGTATTTTCTTTAATTTTATCCCCCCCCCTCCCGCCTCCTAAAGAAATAATTCCTGAGAGCGATTTTATCTAGTATGCCCCTTTGCAGTATTATCTTGCGCGGAATTCGTCGGTGATACGCGCGAAAAAATTGCATGAGTTTTCACAAAAGTAAGAAAGACAAATCCTCCAAATTGGGTGTCAGCAAGGGTGTGTCCAGGGTTTTTTCAGTGGAGGGGGTGAAGGGATATAAAAAAAAACTTAAAAAACACATCAACAATTTCTTTATACGCATTTGTTTTTTGCTTACATGCAATTTGTTTCCGAGTGTTTCTGAGGATTTCAAGCCCCGAATCCCCGCCCCCTCGATACGGCCTTGCGCGTAATTTCTGAAATATTAAGCTTAATAAAAAAAAATAATAATGACTAAAAGTTTTCTTGCATAAACCAACGGTTCACTAGGGATAACCGATATTATTTTTGCAATAAGCTAAATTGAATATTACCTTCCTGCGACAAGATTAATCTGGCAAAATATACAAAATTACACATTTTTGCAGATAGGAGCTTGAAACTTCTATAGTAGGATTCTCTGATACGCTGAATCTGATGGTGTGATTTTCAGTAAAATTCTATGACTTTTAGGGGCTGTTTCCCCCTCTTTTCGAAAATAAGGCAAATTTTATCAGGTGTGTAAATTGTGATGGGTAAGACTAAACTTGATCAAACTTATATATTTGAAATCAGCATAAAAATCTGATTCTTCTGATGTATCTTTTGGTATCAAATTTCCGTTTTTGGGTTTCGGTTACCATTGAACCGGGTCACTCCTAACGAACTGTAAGTAAGGAGCGACCCGGTTCAATGGTAACCGAAACCCTAAAAAACGGAAATTTGATACCAAAAGATACATCAGAAGAATCAGATTTTTATGCTGATTTCAAATATATAAGTTTGATCAAGTTTAGTCTTACCCATCACAATTTACACACCTGAGAAAATTTGCCTTATTTTTGAAAAGAAGGGGAAACAACCCCTAAAAGTCATAGAAGTCTACTCAAAATTCAATCACCTGACTTAGGGTATGCGCGAACCCAATTGTATAATTTTCAAACTTCTGTCTACAAAAATGCGTAATTTTGCATATTTTGCCAGAAGAAAGACCACGAATTCACGTTTATCTGTTTTTTTTCCAGGCGTGATCGTATCGATTGAATGGTCGTAGGATATTGCGAAAGGGCTCATTCGAACTGAAATTAAAAGTTCTAGTGCCCTTTTTAAGTGACCAAAAAAATTGGAGGGCAACTTGGCCCCCTCCCACGATCATTTCTTTCCCGAAGTCACCCAATCAAAATTTTGAGATACCCATTTTGTTCAGCATAGTCGAAAATTTAATTAATATGTCTTTGAGGAAGACTTAATCCCCCACTGTTCCCGGGGGAAGGGATGCAAATGATAAACTTTTCCCATTGTTTACATATAGTATTGGTTATTGGGAAGTATACAGGTGTTTTCAGGAGGAATTTTTTTCTAGTAGGGGGTTGGGGTCAGAGTAGGGGTTACGGGAGAGGATCTTTTCATGAAGAATATTTTCTTGGGGGAAGGGACAGTTCTATGAAGGGGACACCAGATTTTCTAGCATTATTTAAAAAACGATCAGAAACTAAATAAAAAAGTTTTTTTCAACTGAAAGTAAGAAGCAACGTAAAAACTTAAAACGAACAGAAATTATTACGTATATGAGGGGGTTCACCCCCTAGTCAATACCTCGCTCTTTGCGCTAAAGTTTTTTTAGTACTTTCAAAAGAGCTATCTATTCTAATTAACCAGACATTGTGATCCCTGTACTTGTGATTCGGACAAAATTCGAACTTTAGCGTAAAGAGCGAGGTTTTAACTAGGGAGCGAACTCCCTAATATACGTAATAAAAACATACGAATATAGAAATTCGTTACCTAAGTTAATTCGTAAGTTACGTCAGAACAAAATTTCGAAAAAGCCAATTAGCCAAAAAAAGGAAAATTAATAAGGGAATTTCGTTTTAATTATTCATGGGCGGTGAGCCAAAATCAAAGCTGCATTAATTCAAAAACGTTCAGTAATTACCTAAAAAAACAAGTTTTTTTAACTGAAAGTAAGGAGCAACATTAAAACATAAACGAATAGAAATTATTCCGTATATGAAAGGGGCTGTCCCCTCCTCAACGCCTCGCTCTTCCCGCTATAGTTTGACTCGGTCTCACAACTCTATTTTTTAAAACAATAAAAAACTTTTAAGAACAGAATAATTTCTGTTCGTTTTAAGTTTTAATGTCGCTCCTTATTTTCAGTTAAAAAAACTTGTTTTTTTAAGTTTCATTCAAAATGAAACTCTCTTCCTTTTTTTTTCATTCTAATTTTGACTTGAATATTCAATTAATTTTTTACTCATTTTAATATTTATTTATTCAACTATATTAGTACCTGTTATCTCTGTGTTTGCTATGATAATTTATTTAATTTTTGTTCGTTTTGGGTTTCATTTATTCTTTAGCAGTAATTTCTGGCCCTTTTGAGGCTGAACTAGAATAGAATAATAAAATAGAATAAGAATTTATTCTTAAAACTTTTCACAAGCGATAAATCGCCAAATATAAGTTCGTGTCATACAAAAAAAAAAAATAAAGTAAAAAACAACCATCACAACAAGCACTTCAATGAAATTAGGATCAGGGACACCAAAACATTAAGAAATATAAACAGACAAACTACAGACAAATAGAAATTAAACATTTAAGAAAAATATTAAAATAGCTAAAATAATGTCATATTGACTCTGTCAATATGACATTATGTGTGTGTGTCAATATGAAATTATACAAAATGTGATGTGGGGGGACCATCAGTTAGTTTTTCGAAGTGATGTAGGGGTTCAAAATACATATGCAATATTTCTTGAAATAATGGAACACCATCATAACATTGAAAAATAACTATTGGTGTCCAGAGTTGATATTTCAAAAGCATTTGATAGTATATTGCATAACTACTCTCTTTTACCATTGCTGGGTAGTGAAGTGAACCCATTTATAAGCCGGTGTTTGACGGGTTGGTATGGTAATTCATCTGTGAGAATTTTTTCGGGATGGCAACTTTCAGACCGAATTTCTTTGCGTCGTGGAGTAAAACAAGGGTCAGTTCTTAGCCCCGTTATATTTAATAACGCAATTAGAATAGCCAAACGGTTTCTACCCCCATATGTGATTGACGGTATCGACATTAGCCACTTGTCGTATGCTGATGATAATTTGTTATTTTTGGACAATTTACTATCAATACAGAACGCAATCAATATATTGCATTCGCATCTACGGGAGATAGGATTAGAGATTGAACCTGCTGAAACAGAATTCCTAGTGACAGGCAATAACAGTGATTTCCAGCATCACTCAATTAGCGTGGGATCACTTAATATCTTTAAAAATGATTCTATTAATTACCTTGGCTTGCCTTTTGGCCCGACAACTAAAGCTACGCCGGAGTTGGTGTTATCGTCTGTACTGGGAAAACTTAAGAAAACTTATGGCCTGCTAGTCAGGGTGAAAGGTCGTTTTGATAGACAAACGTTTGCTATAACTTATAATTCAATGTTTGCACCTCACGTGTTTTTCATTGTTCCATTTTTGAAGTTTTTTAGTAAAAGTGATAAAAAGCGCATCCGCGTGTATTTTTTTCGGTTTTTTAAATATTTTCTTGGAATTTCACTGTGGTTCAAAAATAGGTATATTATTCAAAAATTCGGAATATTTGGTATTAATGTTAAAATGGATCAACAATACGACCGATTTCTTAGACGATCTAGAGAAAATAGAATAAATTTTCCCCTTAATTGTCTCGTTTAAAGGAAAAATAGTTTTGTCGCTATTGCTTTAATAAAACAGCTATTTATGCGTTATGTATTATGAGTGTTTATGCGTTACGTCTTATGAGTGTTTGTAGTGTTATGCACTAATGAGCTATCATAAGCTATTTATTATATATTCATGAGTTATTGAGTATTATGAGCTACTTGTTGTCGTCCTTTTCATTAGAAGTGTAATTTTGTAATTTTCAGTTTTCTTTTCATTTATTTCCTATAATCCTCTGTGTACATCATGTATGTCTAGAGGGTATGAATAAATTATTATTATTATTATTAAACAGGTCATACATTAAAGGTAAAAAATTATTCATAAAACGGCATATAATAAAATAAGTCATAAAAAAAAATAAAGAGAGTGTCAAAAAAGTAAAAAAAAAGAGAATTCATCAAGAGGTATTGGAGATGTTAAGGATTTGAGTGTAGGTTGGCATAAAGCTATCTAAATTTCTTTTTGTTTTAGCCTTTACAGGTTCTAGAATGGGGATGGGATTTTTTGTCTCTCTTCAGAGAGGCTTCCGTTCAGGATTATGGGAAGCTGGAAAAAGGTTTTCAGTTCGGATGTTGGTTCTCGCATTACCACCAAAACGGAGGCACAGATCATGTCGTCTATTTTCCAGGGTTT
Source organism: Artemia sp. Qi Xiang Cuo (assembly GCF_049724085.1). Lineage (NCBI taxonomy): Eukaryota > Metazoa > Arthropoda > Branchiopoda > Anostraca > Artemiidae > Artemia > Artemia sp. Qi Xiang Cuo. The sequence goes on from NC_142811.1 coordinate 9,526,604, forward strand.
TGATTTTAAACTTTTGTAAGAAGTAGGAGTAAGGCAACTTCCCTTCCCGTGCGATTATTTTTAAAGTCCTTTTCTGAACGGATTCCAACCTTTTGGTTTGATTTTTATTTAATGAGAAGTGCCATAGAGGGCAAGCATTTTCGAGAGTTGGGCGAATAAAAGATATGTAAAGTTTCAAAATATGAGAAGCAGGGCATTGATATTTTGCCAATTTCTTAAGGAAAGCTAGGGAAATATTCGATTGCTTGGTTATGTTTGAAATATGGGCTTCCCATTTAAGATCGGAAGTTATAGTTACTCCTAGAAGTTTAATTTTTTGTGTCATAAGTTCACTTGGAATATTAGACGTAAATTAGGGGGCTGTGCTTAGAAAATTGATTGTTAGGATTATATATTTCAATGGGTTTACATGCATTTTATTTTTGAGGGCATCTATTGTAAAATCTTCAGGGATTTTTAGCGGAATACTTTTTAAATTTTTCATAGTAACCTCTAGTAGAGTAATATCATCCAGAAATTTCCATCGTAAGGGGATATCTTCTGCCAAATTGTTTACCATAACGTTGTATAAGATGGGTCCAGTTATACTATCTTGTGGTATTCCATTATAGATTGGTAGAGGTTCAGAATAAGTATTCATGTATTTGACCACTTGAGATCGTTGGCTTAAAAATGATGAGATAATTTTTACCAGAGAGAGGTCGATTTGGAATTCATGGGAAAATTTATCAACTAAAACATTATGGTCAACATAATCGTAAGCCTTTTCTAGTTCAACTGAGATGAGAATAGGCCAAGTATTTGGTGTCTCTAGGTTTTTCAGTATTGTGTCATACATATGTACAAGATAGTGGGGCTTTGACACTTTTGCGACGTTTCGAAATTGTTGGAATTCAATACGTTCTGCAATTGAAACCCTGAGCCAGTCAGATAAAAATGATTCATACAACTTTGAAAAAAGTGGTATTAATGTTATTGGTCTAACTTTGTCAAAATCAACAACGGCATTTTTTTTAGGAACTGTAGTTACATAACCTTGTTTTCAAAGAACCGGAAATTCGCCTGTTTTTGTGATCTTGTTGAAAATATCTAACAGTGGCTCTGAGATTTCATCGGAGAAAGCTTTAACGAGTGCGATCGGAATATCTAGGGGGCAGATACTGGTTCTTTTTAATTTTTGGATTTTATTTGTAATCTCAGATTTTGTGATTATTGGTAAATTATCTTCAGAGGTTTTGGAGAAAAACTCTTTCCGGATTCATCGGTAGGTAACGTTGGGAAAACAAACTAAGGTAGCGGTTTAGGTTGTTTGCAGTTTTTATAGAAAGCTCATTTATGCTAAAGTTTAGTTATTTGTGCTCTTTGCCACTAATAAGTTTTATTTCTTCATACCAGTTTTTTTTAATTAATTTTAATGGTCATGAGTTTAATATGGCTCTATACTTTTTTTGAAAATCATGTTGTTCGTATAGTTTTTTTTTTAATTAATTTATGTTCGTTTTTGATTTCCAAGGTTTTGTTATTGGATAGTACAATGAATATTTCTCTAGTTTTTCATGTTTCTGGCGTAAGAATCATTCTCCCTCATATTTTTCTTAAAGTTTTACCTTAAAACCCTAAGCCTTTGGGAGGTTTTTTAGGAGAACTTTGGAAAATGTTGATGAAATTTCTTTGGGGGAATTTCTAAAACTAAAAAGGGCAGGGAGGGGGATGACAGCCCTCTAACCACTTTTCAATGTCCTCCATCAGCATGTTTCTACTGAATATCCTCAGTCGTTTTTAAAATATTGCAGATCCTGATTCTTGATAAACTGTATGCACTTAGTACCTTTTGGTTTATAGTAACATACCACTCAGCATTCTCCAGAGTGTCACCCTAATATCCTGAAGCTTTTTGGGTACACCCAGAATGGAACATTTCCCCTTTTCTTAATAATAAATCCTGCATGTAAACAATGGGCAAATTGCGTAATTTACAATTCTTGCCCTTTAGCTGTGGAGGGGCATGGTATCCTTGGAGGCATAGATATTCGACCTGTTGACTAGTTGGAACAAAAAGACATTTGCAAAATCTCGATCATTGCAGAGAAGAGGGAGAACCTAAAAAGGACAAGGTAGGGGGAGGTGGGATGGCTGCTCTCTAATCTCTCTTCAACATCTCCTCAACGTATGTTGAGAGTTTCAACCTAATACCCTCAGCCGTTGTTTGGATATTGCTGATATTCCTTTTTCATAATCAGCGAGTACATTGTTTGTTTCGATTGTGTTTGGCATCCCTCTCAACATTTTTTTAAAGATTCACATTAATGCCTTAAGTTATTTTGGAGATCCTGGATCAAACATGCCCCCTTTTCTTAATAAAAAAAAACCTTATATAATAACAAAGAGCAACTTGCATAACTTACAGCCCTTGACTCGGAGGCTGTTGGTGTTTTGTTAACCCCTGAGTTATAGTTATTTGACTTTTGGACTATGTTGAACAGAATGGATATATCAAAATTTTGCTCAGATACACTTGGAGAAAAAAGGGTATGAAGGGAGGACTGGTTGCCCTCTGATCATTTTTGGCTCTTAAAAGGGGAACTAGAATTTTCAATTTCCAGTCGAATGAGCCTCCTCCAAAGTTTATAAAACAACTCCTTCCACAAAAACCTAATATGCTAACAATGGACAACTTGTATAACTTACAGTCCTTGCCCCGGGAGCTGGGGGGTGTCAACCCTAAAAGCATAGTTATCTGACCTTTAGAAAATATTGAAAAAATGGCTATCTCAAAATTTTAATCGGACGCATTGGGGGGAAAGGGCATTGGAGGCTTGGTTTCCCTCCGATGGCTTTTGAATACTAAAAAGGGAACTAGAAATTTTGAATTCCGGTCGAATGAGCCTCCTCCAAAGTTTATCCGACTACGCCTTCCATAAAAACTTGATATGTTAACAGTGGGCAACTTGCAGTCCTTGCCCTGCGGGCTGTAGGGGATTTTGTCAAACCTGAAGGCATAGTTATTGGGCCTTAGGACTGTTTTGAAGAAAATAGCTTACTCAAAATTGTTATCAGATGAATTTGGGGAATAAATAACGTTTGGGGGGCTGATTGCCCTCCGATCACTTTTGACTCTTAAGAGTGGCACTAGAGCCTCTGATTTCCAATCGAGTGAGCCCTCTTCGAGGTTTATATGACCAGCTTTTCCATATGAAGTGCCTCTGGTAAAAAAAAAATAATGCATTGAAGCTTTGTGGCTCTTTACAATAGGCAACGTTATAGCGTTACCTCTAATATATGTTCGTTTCGGGTTCAATTAATTCTTTAATAGTAATTTCTGGTCGTTTTTAGTTTGTATTATGATAGGAGTTTATTTCTGCTGGCCTTAAGTTTAATTCATTTTTTTACATTAATTAAAAACTTCTTTTTCACAAAGTATTGTTAATTAATTAAAAAAAAGAGACTGCATCGGCTTAGACGTGATGGTAGAAGGGTGTAATTAGATGGATTTTTGTAAAATTTTACATCTGATGGAATCTCTGGGGGGAAATTTTTCCAGAACAATAGTGTATGAGGGCTGGTTGGAGTGGCTTGTGTTATTTTAGGGGGAGAATTTTTTGGCGGGGGCATGCGGTGCATTTAGCCTTGAACCACGTGTAATTTCTTTTTATTTGGTTTAATATCCCATGACAGTTTCAAATCAATACCCCTAGTCGTTCACGAGATACTACAGCTCCAGCTTTCTGTCAACTTTTACTAACGTAGCGTCTTTGGTTTAATTTAGTCTGGAAAAATTAAATCAACTACCCTTGTTCGCTCATGAGATTTTGCATGTGTGCCATTTTGGCAATCAAGATACACGTTGTATCTTCTGATATAGTTCAACCTACTCTATAAGTTTTGACTTGATACTTTTAGCCACTTTTGAAATATTGCATATACATCTTCTGTTCTGACAACGTAAATGTACATAGGGTATTTTGATTTAGTTTTTCATCACCCTCGGCATTTCCGAAAAATTTCGACTAGGTACCCTTGGAAGTTTTTGAGATATTACGAGATGTGTTGTTTTTACAACCACAATTTGCATAGTGTCTTTTATTTCAATTATCGTGAAAAGTTTCAACTAAACATTATCAGCATTTCCTGAAATATAATAGATGCGCCCTTTTCATAATATGGATGCGCATATTAAATGTTAATTTTGTTCAAAATCCCCTTTAATATGCCCTGAAAGTCTCAGTGGCCTTTTGGTTCTGCCAATGATCTGCATCAATCGTGCTTCATCCCAAAGCCTAGGATAAAAATAACAGTGAAAGACGCTATTAGATGGCATGGTAGGTTGATTTGAATTAGCTAAGAAATTTATCTGTATTGTAATATCTATAAAATATAGATGGTGTTCTAAAGGCAAAGATGTTAAAAAAATAAGACTGCTTTATTTGGATTTGGATTTACCTCATAGGCTGTTGAATTAATCTTTCAGCTTTTTTGAGTGGTAGAAGTAAAAGAGATTTGAATTCCGTAAAATACTAATTTCATGAGTATTTTAAAGATTAGATGAAGGATCTAGGTGAATGAAATTTTTTCCAATGGGCATAGCCCACAGCCTAAATTAGGCTATGGTCTAGCCTAGAAGAATTTGTCCAGGTATATACTCCTTTCTACTATTAGTGTATTGAATTTATACAGACTTGGAGATATTGGTTCTAGTTTACAATTAACCCTCCTCAGTAGGAAGGATTTACATTAACATATGAAGAAACTTTAAGAAATTCAAAAAAAGTTTGTCAAAGTTAAGGGCTACACTAAACCCAAGACAGGCAGAAATAAAGTCAAACAGTATTTTGAAAATTTAGGCGCAAAAAATAAGCTATAAGTCACTATCAGTGAATAAATGAGGTAATTGCCTAGATAGCTATGTAGAGATAAGGAAACATCTTAAATAAACAATTCTTACTTCATAATATACAGAATAATCATGGTTAACACATTTTCCATGCAGCCTTGTTATACTTTACCCTGTCCCCCTTATATGCAAATATATAGCCCAAATTATATATTTTTCAGTGCATTAGCCTATACCATTGGTAACATGTTTTTCCAGTTTTTGATTTGTCACAGTTGGTTCAATTATAGGTATATGGAGGGAAGTAACTGAGAAGCATTCTGAGAATAGACAGGAAATGTATAATTTGGGTTATATAGTTACACATCCGGGGGGGGGGGTTAAGTATAGCAGGGCTGCACGCAAAATGTGTTAACTATGATAATTCTGCATATAATGAAGTAAAAATTACTTTCTTAAGATAGGAAATATATAATTTGGGTTATATATTGGCACATTAGGGGGGTTAGGGGTAAAGTATAGCAAGGTTACATGCAAAATGTGTTAACTATAATTATTCTGCATATTATGTAGTAAGAATTGTTTTCTTAATGTGTTTCCTTATCTCCAGTTAGCTATGTAGGCAAATACCATAAATGAAACCCAAGATAAACAAAAATTAGGCTACAATAAATAATAAAGCCAAACTTAAAATTAACAGAAACTACCACAAACAAAATAGGGCTAACACCTCTATGTCTTCTAAAGACCAGAAAATCATTTTTACCTTGCTGGGAAAAATCTTATTTTAAGCTGCATGTTCTTATTTGTCACAATAAAATAAAGAAAGAAAGTCACCATAATAACCAATAGGGTAAAGGTACCAATGATTTGACAGTTTTTGTAAAAAAAAAAAACACTTTTCTACTCCAGAAGGCTTCATTTAAAGACTTTTGGTTTGAAAAGGGTTTCAGTATGTAGAAAAAAAATATATACAAATCTAACTGTTTGACTAGAAGTTTGAATTTTATCAGAAAAGGGTACAAAACTCTAATTTTCTTAAATTTGAGTATTTTCACCAACAAATTCAAAAGAACAAAAAAGTTACCTGTTTTTGACGTAGGCTAAGTCAGAACCTAATTCAACATGTATCAAAACATGTGGGAATTACTTGTGAGCAGATTTAGATGGATTTGATGTGTTTATATTGAATAAAGTCAAAGTTCAATGTTCCTATTCTCTTTATTTTATTTCCTTGTTTCTCTTCAACTTGTTGACATGTAAATGTATAAAATACTATTCAGATTGTAGAAGCAAAAAACTGAAAAAATTGCCTCAAGTATAGAGACAAAATTGGATAGTCATTACATATATATATATATATATATATATATATATATATATATATATATATATATATATATATATATATATATATATATATATATATATATATATATACTTTAAAAAATTTTAGTTCTGACTATCCTTTGTCTGGAAAGTCTAGAAGTCTTGAAACATGCATCACCTACTTAAGATTATTAGAAGTTTGTCACACCAAGGAGTTTAACATTTTCATTACCATTTTGGGTGGGATAGTAATTCCATGCTAATTAGGGAGGGGCTCAGAGAGAATATTTTGTATTTTACAGATTGGGATCTATTTGAAAGAAAATATGTGTAAAATTTACTAAGAGAGGGTGTGCTTCAAATCTATTCAATGATAAATGAATTAGAGTGCTGTGATCAACCAAGTCAAATGCAGCAAGTTCAAGCAGCAGTTCCTCAGATAATAGAGAAATCTAGTATCAAATCAGCAAAACTACAATTAAAAAGAAAAAAAAACTTTTTAAATGTTTTTTTCATGTGAAATATTATTAAAAATAATAATCATCAAAATCTCTTGTTGTTGAGAAAGTACCCATAAATTTGACAGCTACGTTTTTTCAAAGCCCCTTGAAATTTGACACTTGAATTTTGACACCCATTGTTTCTCATCTGTTTTACATGTTCAGTGAAGTTTCAACAGAGTCACCTATATTTTGACAGGGCATGTTGCTGTCTGTTGAAAATTTTGACAAGGTTAGTACAATATATTATCAGATAAAATTAATCTCATAATAGAAGCCAATATCTACATTTGAATTTGGCTGAAGGAGCATTTTTAGTCGGTCTGGTATTCCACTACATCAGACAAGAATTTTTGACACTTGGAACAATGTTTTGTGAATATAATATTAGCTGCCATTTTAGCTTAATTTTATCAAGAAAAAGCCAATATCAAGGCCATACCCAGGATTTTTTTGGAGGGGGTTTTACTAAAAAAAAATTTTTTTGAGGGGGAGGGTACACAAAAAACCTCAAAAACTGCATACAAAATTTGTTTATGTCCATTTTTGTATGTTTCTACAAGTCAGACAAACATTTTAGGGGGAGGGGGTTTCAAACCTCCTAACCCTCCCCCTGGATATGGCCTTGGCTAATATGGCTACATTTTTGAGAAGATCAGATGTATCTTGATGCATTGGTGCTGATCCCAACTTTTTTTTACCAAAAAATAACCAAGTAATCACAGTTTGAACATTACATAGCTAAAAAATTGTTGGGAGCTCAATTTGTGTCAAAAGCTTGAAATAGATTGAATTGAATGTTCTTCCATTATCTGGGTGTATTGCATATAGTGTCCACGTTTTGCATTGTCAAAATATAACAAAGGCTTCAAGAGATAGTGTTCCAAGTCATGACTAAGCAGAGTTATCATGTTTTGAAGGAAAATTTTGACACTGGTTCCAAAATTGCACTGTCAAATCATCACTGCCTTTATCCAACCATATTACTAAACAGAACTAACAAAGTGCAGATTAAGATTTTAATATAGATTAATATTCATTCCTGTAAGTCTCAGGAATTGGGATTTAATAAAATTTTTGAAGAGAAAACATTCAAAATGTATTTTATTGTCAGTAAAGTACAAATGAAGTTCTGGTGCAAAGAAGGCATAGGAAATATCATACCTGCTCTGGTTTGTGGTAGTTTTCATTTGTTTGAATCTTAAGCTTTTAATTTGTTACATTTAATTTTAAAAAGTCTTTTCTGCAACAGAAATTTTCTAAAGAAAAATCAACATTAAAAAATATTTTAGAAACAGCAACATTAAATCAAAGATGAGTAGAAATAAAGTCAAGTATTTTTTCAAGCAAAAAACTACCACTATTAATCACTATATACTCCTACAACTAACAACTCACCACAGCACCAAGCTGTCTGAGACCAACACAGCTACGCACGCTCCTCCTCCATCCCAATCTATTCAAAGCCTCCCTTTTTACACCCTCCCAGGAAGTTCCCATTTCCTTTCATGATTTTCATGATTTCCTTTATGATTTTACCCATCCCATTCACTATCACTATCACTATGAATTGCTATCAATAAATAAATGAAACCCCCCAAAAAACAGAAATTACAATAATTAACCAAGTGAAACTCAAAATGAGCAGAAACTACCACTGTCTTTATTTTGAGCTATGTGTTTTTGTTTCTCATAATATCAAAGAAAGGAAAAAAAAATCTGCATTTAATTATATTGCAAAATGCTATCCTTTCTTCTCAAAACTAAAAGCAAATCTAGCATTGCTAAGGATAACAGATGTAATTGGACTTTATGCTCCCTCCTTCTCAAAACTAAAACCTAATCTAGCACTTCAAAGAATAACAGATGCAATTTGACCTTATGCATCCTTACTTCTCAAAACTAAAAGCTAAATACCTCAAATCATCTAGCATTGCTAAGGATAACAGATGCAATTTGACCTTACGCATCCTTGCTTCTCAAGACTAAAAGCTAAGTACATCAAAATCATCTAACATTGCTAAGCATAACAGATGCAATTTGACCTTATGCATCCTTCCTTCTCAAAACTAAAAGCAAAATGCTAGAGATCCTTAGCAATGCTAGAGTAGCTTTTAATTTTGAGAAGCAAGGAGGCATTAAGCCAAATTGCATATGTTATCCTTAGCAATGCTAGATGATTCTGAGGTACTTAGCTTTTAGTTTTGAGAAGCAAGGATGCATAAGGTCAAATTGTATCTGTTATCCTTTGCAGTGCTAGATTAGGTTTTAGTTTTGAGAAGGAAGGATGCATAAAGTCAAATTGCATCTGTTATGCTTAGCAATGCTAGATGATTTTGCGATACTTAGCTTTATCATTAGCAATGCTAGATTAGATTTTAGTTTTGAGAAGCAAGGATGCATAACGTCAAATTGCATCTGTTATTCTTAGCAATGCTAGATTTGCTTTTACTTTTGAGAAGGAAGGATGCATAAGGTCAAATTGCATCTGTTATGCTTAGCAATGCTAGATGATTTTGAGGTACTTAGCTCTTAGTTTTGAGAAGCAAGGATGCGTAAGGTCAAATTGCATCTTTTATCCTGAGCAATGCTAGACTAGGTTTTAGTTTTGAGAAGCAAGGATGCATAGGGTCAAGTTACATCTGTTATTCTGAACAATGCTAGATTAGCTGTTAGTTTTGAGAAACAAGGATGCATAAGGTCAAATTGTATCTCTTGCATCTCTTATCAATGTTAGATGATTTAGAGGTACTTAGCTTTTAGTTTTGAGAAGCAAGGATGCATAGGGTCAATTTGCATCTGTTGTCCTTAGCAATGCTAGATGATTTAGAGGAACTTAGCTTTTAGTTTTGAGAAGCAAGGATGCATAAGATCAAATTGCATCTGTTATCCTTAGCAATGCTAGATTAGCTTTTAGTTTTCAGAAGCAAGGATGGATAAGGTCAAATTGCATCCGTTATCTTTAGCAATGTTAGATTGGAGATAATCAGCTAAGCCTGAGTGATATAATAGCATCTATGTCAGTATATTTTAATTCAATATTTAATCTATAGAGATAATTAGGTTAAGTATTTAATTTAATGCATTCTAGGCAGCCTGCTTTCCTTAATTCTTTGCTGTAGTTTCCATAATTTTGTTACTAAAGTATTATATTAACATCATATTTTGGCACATTTCATATTGACTAACTTCAGTTCTTTAGTGTGGTTGCTATAACATGTAGCCTAAGTACCATAATTTCTATCATCATTTGGAAAATCTGCTTTCATTTTATTGTTTCGGCTTTATTGTCTTAACTTATGCTCCTGGCCTCCCCCAGGCCACTGAGCGTGTTCCAAGGTGGTGATATGGAAACCCTACATATATGTAGGGAACCTTCATAGGAGGCACGGACCAAGGGGCGACATAGTTCCTGGGGGGTCTATAATAGAAACTGGAGCACCCTCATCCAGGGGTTATAAATATATGTGGAGGAGGAAGAAGGGCCCTCAAATGTACACTCTAAATGGCCTACTTGTGTGTCAACAAGTCCCATGAGTTTCAAACCTTCTCCCAGTAATGGGTTACATTGCATGGTGATGCAGAACACCATTGCAGGAGGATCCTTTATAGGAGGACAACTGCGGCAGGGTGTAAGATCCAGATCTATGGACAACGGTTTCTGCAAAGGGCTGCCTCGACCCTTTTGGGGTACCTGCAAGACTGGGGAGCTTGCGGTCAAGTCTATTCCCACTTGAGGAGTGGCGCGCCTTGAGGAAATTGTAGCCTAGTAAACAACACAGCATTTGCATGGGATTTTGATTGATGGACAATTCTTTTGGGCTTGGTATGTTTTGATGGGCGTCTTCGGGCTGAAAAACCTCTTCCGAGCTAATTTATCTACCATTGGCTGCCTCCCTGTAGTAGCATAGTATTTGTAAGCATGAATATATAATGAGTTGAAGGTAATAGGCTTGAGATTGACTGTGCAGGATTTCGACTCTTGTTGATAGAAGAGTATCGTCAAGTGCTGAAAACCATGTTGTTACCAAGATGGGCCCGGGATTTCACAAAGCCTCCATTCATGGAGGTCCCAGGGACTTCTTGCTGTCCAATTCTAAGCCAGCTTAAGCACTTTAGTGTAGACTTGAGCAGATATGTGATCCCCATTCTGCACTTGTATCTGGGATCATTGCTTTTCCTGAGGCCAAAATAATTTCATTGATTTAAAGAACATGAAAATTGGAACTTGGAATGTTACAAATATTCATCTTAAAGGTAATGCAAGAGAAAGCATCCAGTAATCAATGACAAAATTATAGTAGTTAAAGTTGCCATTTTTATATCATATTTTTCTTCTTCTAGAATATTAACAAAAAATACTCATGGATTCAGGGTCACTAGAACCCGTGAAGACAAGGGATATTTTAGCCAGTTTTATTAAAGGTGTGCATAAGTCACTCAGAGACAAATGCTCAGATTCAGAAAACGCAGATCAAATCTGGAAAGAACATTGCCAGAATAAACAAGTACTTGATGTAAGTTCCTCAGTTATTTTTTCCTAATTTAGAGTATAGGCCTAAAAATAATATGATATAACTAAATAATATTTTCTGTATCATAAACCAGGAAAAATTAACTAGAAATCATTTTTTCCAGGCAACGTAACAAGAGCATTAAAATATTTTTATCATACATTTGAAAATCTTCCTGATCAGACATGAAAAAATAAAAAATTGAAAAAGCAGAATTCATGATAAAGATATTAATATAGGCCCTATCAATCATATTTTTCATTTGTGGATCATTAATTCATTTAATTTTTGGAAGTATGTGTGTATAAGGTTAAGGAAAAGATTCTTTTTTTTTTGCAAAAATTTGTTATGCATTTTCCAAATTTTATACTGCTATGCAGTTATTATAATTTATAATTATAAAACTTAATTATAAAATATAATTATAAAATTTTAAAATATAAATTATAAAAATGTAAAAAAAAATTATAAAATATAATTATAATTAAATGCAATTTCGGAGATTTTCTGACTTCTAAGAAATGGAATTCGCCTTGTACGATTCGTATGGGCATTTATACATTCCGTATTTTCTTTATTTAAAGGCTATTAACCATAGTATCTAGTTAATACTGAATTTAGGAATCAGGTTCCCATTCATAAAAAGATTTCGCTAATTTCCAGAGCTAGCCAGACTTAGCCCTGAAGTTCAATTTATTTAAATATTTTTATATTTAGCTAAGGGAAGTTGACAAAAGAGGATAACTATCCGGTTGGGATAAGAATCCTAAGCTGTTAAAAAACACTGAAGACGTTAATTGAACGTTAAGACATTGATTGAAAATCTTTAATCTGAACTAATTGGAAGTAGCCAGCTAGATTCTTCTTAAAGCTATTCATAGTGAACAGTGAATTTAAATACTAGCTTTTTGTTAGCTAAGTCCTGAAGTCAACTAAATCTCATGATGGATGATGTATTTTTTTTCTTTTTTTTTTGAATTGTTTGTAGTTGGTGTTATATGTGTGTGGTAATTATAATGTCTTTTTTTTGTTTGTTTTCCCTTTTTTGTTGTACTCTAATGTTTTCACTTTGTGTGTTCATGGGTAATAAAATATTTCTTTTCAACATAAATAGGCCATAAGAATGGCCACAGCTTATTTTTGTGGAATTTCTTTCTCATGAAGCTTGTCTCTTGAAATTTGTTTCATGAAATAACTTGTTTTTTCAATGTTCTCTGTTTGATAAAAGAGGGTTATTTGCAACAAGCTTTTTGTCTTACCAGTAATTTATCCTTGTTGCAAATATCCAGCAGAAAGCAAAGCTGGCTTATAAGGCCAAACAGGGAACATAAACTGATAAAGTAACTTCTTTGAAGATTGACTAAACTTTTATTTTCCATGATCATCCTACCAAAAAAGAAAAAAAAATAGCAGCGGATGGAGCCTCAGTGATATCTACATGGCTTGCAAACATACTATTTATTCGTGAGGTTATTGAGTTACAAAATAGAGTAGAAATGAAGTTTCTAGATTATTTTAAGGCCATGAGTTCACTAATTTGAATTTGGCAGTAAAACCACTAGCCAAGGACACTTTCTACTAGCTATCTAAGTTTGCTTTCAAGATCTAGCCAGTTCTTGTCTTCGCATGAATAATGATCTGGCAGCTATATCCAAGTTTGCAAATAATGCCTTAAAATAGAAAGCTAACCATATATTGTTTAACATATTGTCTTTTATTTGTTTGATATATTCTATTTTCTTTATATATATATATATATATATATATATATATATATATATATATATATATATATATATATATATATATATATATATATATATATATATATATATATATATATATATATATATATATATATATATATATATATATATATATATATATATATATATATATATATATATATATATATATTATATATATTATGTTTAAGAGGTAATTACTTGGCAAAAAAAAAAAAAAAAAAAAAAAAAAAAAAAAAAAAACATATATAATACACATAATATATATATATATATATATATATAAATATATATATATATATATATATATATATATATATATATATATATATATATATATATATATATATATATATATATATATATATATATATATATATATATATATATATATATATATATATATATATATATATATATATATATATATATATATATATATATATATATATATATATATATATATATATATATATATATATATATATATATATATATATATATATATGTTTTTGGATTTATGTTTTCTTGTGACTAAAATATCTTGCTCACAAGGATATTTTTCTATTCCGAAAAAAAATACAAAGAAAGTTCTTATTTAGAGCCTCGTATCTTGGAACATCATATTACAGAAGACTTTATAAGAGAGCAAAAGAAATGAAAGTCTGACATTACAGGGTCAGGGAGGGGGGCAAGGTACCAGACTCCAATCAAACCTTACTAGGCTTTATTGAATAATCAAAAAAAAAGAAAAATTTTTCTCATGTTGTAAATAAACAGCCCTTTTTGATTTTTGTTTCTGAAAAGGACAGGTCTTACTATGAGCAAGTATACACGAAGCCTGCTTCAAAAATGGCTCAACAGTATTGAATATATTGCTTATTAATGACTTATCTTTGCTCACAAAGAGATGCACATTCTGGTGGAAGTTAGTCTTTAGTGTTGTCAGCAAGCGTTGACAGGGGTGAAGTTCATTTCATATTTAGGGTAGTTTTTTTTTGTTTTAGGCTGTAACATTGCTCTTTAGTGTTGTTTGAAAAATATCATGCAGTAGAATTCCGAGTTTTTTCCTCTTTCCTTGCTTCATCCAAAATTTGAGGTAGATTAGCATAAGATACTTCCCTGTTGTTTGAGAATAGCATGAAAACCTTATTAGATTTTTTGAGTATAATAGAAAAAAATCGAGCAAAAACTTTAAAAAAAGCTTAAAGCTAAAAAAAACCGGATGGTTGAGGTCAATTTTATACATTTAAATTCAGGCAAATTTTTTTTTATTTTTACAGAGGCAAATATTGTTTTTATAAAGATATGTTATAGTTCATAAAGTCTTTAAGAATCGTTTCTAATTACAATATTTTTCATTCTTAAAGCGTTTAAACTCGTCCCTTTTTATGAGCCTTCCTCCACCTCTTCTCAAAAAGTTTGTGACTAAATTTTATTAAAGATAATGTTGCTGTTGTGCTGCTGTTGGTCTCACTGTCTTGTTGCTTTGCTTTCACTATGTAACTCCATTGTACGTTCTCCGATCTATTTGCTCCCTGGCAATTTTTATCTTATGTTTATCGTATTTTTTTTCATTTTCTTCTCGTTTTCTATTTTACAGCATTTGATTATCAAGATTTATTTTTGCCTGTGTTTAGTGTTGATTTTGTCCCATCCCGTCAAGCTCTGTTCTCTGATGGGGAAAATGTTTATTATAATGTGTGTTTTACTCTGTGTCTGTTATTTTCCTTGTGGCTGTAATTTTTTCTAATTAGTATGATGGATGTTATCATCATACTAATTAGAAAAGAATACAAAGTGTATGATACTTTGTTATGTTAATTTATTGCTCGTATTAATTGTCAATGGAAAAAGAAGAGAACAAAAGGAGACATATAATTTTGATTTTTTTTTTTTGAAAATTTGTTCTTACAATTAACTAATACTATAAAGATAAACCTATATAATAGCTATTACTCCCGAATTACCGCTAAATCAAAATCTTCTATCAATCAATCAATCAATCAATTTATTAATAATAAAAGAAATCAATTACAAAACGTAAAGGAATTACTAATCCCAAGAAGCTTAGCTTGTAATGGACCAACAAAAAAAAAATAAAACACTTTTATAAAGCACATATAAAAAAACACATACATATACAAACACATAAATAAAAAAACACTGGAACAAGACCAGGACATTTGTCAAATACGTGATTTAGAAGGAAATTTAACATATAACTGAAAAAGAATTTAAATGAAGAAAAGAGATAAAAAAAATTAGGATAGAATCCAAAAAGATTTTAAAATCTGAAGAATTAACTAAATGAAGAGAAGAAAGACATGTAAATCAGGATAGAATAAAAAAAATAAAAAATTATAAAATGGAAAGACCCGACGAGAAACTGCCTTTACAGAGAGAAATAGAGGTACATGAGCAGGGATGGAATTTAGCTGCTGTTGCTAAATTTAGCTGCTGTTGCCTTTTAGCTGCTGTTGATGACCGTTTGGATTAATAAATCTGCGAGAAGAACTACGTAAAGAGGAAGAGTACCTACCTGAGCCTGTCCGTAAGAAAAACTGCTGTAGAAACGGTGGAAGTGTACCTAGAAAAGCAGAATGCGCTAAACAAAGATTACTTTTACCCACAATATGATCCAGCGGAGCTATTCCAGTATCATTATATAGATCAGAGGAAGGGCAAAACCGAGGTAGAAGAAAAGTAGCCCTCTCTGCCCTATTTTGGGTGCTTTGAAGTGAGCAGAGAAGAGATTTATTAGTACTACCCCAGACAGAACAGCAATATGAAAGGTAAGGAAAAATAAAAGCATAATAAAGAGAAAGCATACATAAAATCTGGGGGAAAAAATTAGTTAACCCGGTGTAACATTGAAGACTGGCGGAGGACAAGGGAGCAGGTACGAGTTATATGGGGCTTAAAAGAAATAAAACAGTCAAGATACACACCAAGAAATTTCACCATAGTAGCTTGCGGTATAAAATCGTTCCCATAAGTCAGGATGATTGGCCTCTGTACGTCTCCCATGCGATAAGGGGTCCTGAAATGTACAATGGTACTTTTCAGGCTGTTGAGAGCCATACCATTTGGCACCAATCTATTACTTTAACAAGAAGACCTTGAGCTACGGAAGTGGCAGATGGCAGGTCAACTGCAGCAATGAAAAAGTTACTGTCGTCAGCAAAAAGAATAGGGTGCACAAGGCGATGAAGACCATCAAAAAGATCATTAATATAAATTAAAAACAAAAGGGGTCGAAGCACAGAGCCCTGTGCGACACCCTTCAATATAGGCAAAGTAGTGGAAGAAGTGCGATTAACCGAAACATACTGAGATCTCCCTGAGAGGTTAGACCTAAACCATTCACGGTGGACTCCATGCACTCTAAATAAAGATAATTTAGACAAAAGAACAGAGTGGTTGACCATATCAAATGCCTTTGAAAAGTCAAGAAATAGACCCAAGACACACAAGCCCTTGTCAAGATTAACACGCACAAACCCTGTTGCATCTGAAAGTGAACGCAAGGTAGAAAAACTGGGACGAAAGCTATACTGATGGTTAGTTATGAGAGAATTTCCTGCTGTCGTATTACTATTAATAATAATGAAGAGAGTCTACGATACACTACTTTTTCAACAACCTTAGAATTTACAGGAAGAAGAGAAACAGGTCTATAGTTTTAAATTAGAGATGAATCACCTTTTTTACACAAAGGTACAACATTAGCAACTTTAAATAAATGAGGAAAAACACCAGAAGAAACAGAGAGGTTAGTTATGTGGGAGATGGGGTTAGAAACAAACTGACCAATTTTTTAAAGAACATTAGTACTCAAACCAAAACCATCAACTGAACGGCTACTTGGAAGCTGAGAAATAATACTAGAAATTTTGGCATCACTGCATGGAGAAAGGAAAAATGAGTTTTCTGCTAAGGGTAAACTACTTACTCTGCTCTGGGGTGGAATAGGACCCGAAGGAAGTGTGGGGAAATACGAATTGAAGGCCTCGCTGAAGAATTTTTCATCGGCTTTCCTGTAATGACATTGGGGGGGGGGACTGTTTTAGTCTCTTGCGGAAAAGAGCTTCATTAACTACAGCCCAAAGCTTTCGCAAGTTCCCCTTACATTCATCAATTCGACGCGAAAATAGAGCTTTTTTGGCTGCACGTACTGAGGAAGTAAGCACATTTTTATAAAGTTTATACTTCAAAAGATTATCCTATGTCTAACTTTTACATGCAGCTTTGAACAGAGACGCCTTCATATGTGTAGCATTGATCAGACCTCTAGACATCCATGAACATTTGGGTGTGGAACTCCTTGGCCTCTTTCTAAGAGGAAAATGCTTATCCAACAGAGCTCCCATACGACATAAAAATAAATTCGTTGCACAATCAACATCATTAGTTTCAACAACACTAGCCCGATCATTACTCTGAAGACTATGTATTAAATTAGAAATTTATTTATCTGTAAAAGTTCTAAAAGCAGACTCACCTTGCTCATCCACAGCAATCTCAGTTTTAGGCACAAAAAATTATAGATAAATAGGGAAGTGATCAGAAGGATCAGTGAAAACAAGATCAGAAGTAAACTTCAAATTAGGAGAATGAGAAATGAAAATGTTATCTATTAAAGTTGCAGAATTTCTTGTAAGCTCAACACGAGAAGAAAAAAAATTGAAGGAAGTGCCCAGAAGAAGAAAACATATCAAAGAGATGGTCACATTTACTACTTGATCCAATATTTAACATATTACAATTAAAATCTCCCAAAACACAAATACGTTTTTTAGAGAAAGTCCTCACACAAGAAAGCTGATCAAGCAAATCGCAAAACAGGTGTGTTGGGAAAAGAGGGGGCTTATAAAAGACACAAACAGTATCACATGCAAACTGGCTTTTCATATCAATGACAAGAGAATAAACTATCCTACTATTAGACACTACTGATGTAAACAAGGATTCAAGGTCAGAACATCTACTAAATTTAATATCAGATTTTTTAAATAAAGAAATACCCCCTGAGCACTTGATTACCATTATAGGGACATGAACAGCAACATAACCATGCATATCGTAAGCTGTTAAATTTTCACCATCAGATAACCATGTTTCTGTTAAACCTATTGCATCAACAGGGCAAAAGTTATCAGACCACAAATACGATTTCAGACTATCCCACTTATCTCTTATCCCACGCACATTCAAACAAGATACATTAAGGCTACTGTTTAAAGGCAGTGAGAGTATAATTGTATCACAATAATTAATGGTAGTGTGATAATTGCAGCTAGAATTAACCATAGATTCAAGGAGAGGGTCAAATGTGTGTGCCTCTTGTTTACCAGAACCACTTAGTTGATCAAATATAACTGAATGAAGAATAGGAGAATTAAAAAGGAGATAGAAATCGCACATATTTATCCCACATAACAAATGCATACAATATCTTTACAAATAAACACAACATCCATAGCACACTTAAAGGTGATGGGATCCCAAACAAACATGAAGAAATATCAGTGGAATGGCATAAATTATCCAAAGTATAATGTGGCACTAGTCGCTATTACATGAGCTGCAAGTGTGCTGGACTGGCCTTAGTTCATGAGGTGGCTTGAGTTTACTTTTCATTTCTTACCTGGTGTAAATAACAAAACAGGTACCTTAGTTCACGAGGTGGCTTGAGTTGACTTTTCATTTCTTACCTGATGTAAACAACAAAATAGGTAGCAAGTAAGCAGTGGTATATGACAGGTTGGGTATAAAGCAGGATAAGGTTCACAATCTAGCAACAAATTTCCAATAGCAAAGCAGAGGATTTTGAAATTTGAAGAATATAAAGCAGTCAGCACAAAACATCAAGCATCTGCAGTAGCAGTGGCTTATACCCAAGTTAGAGAGTATCTTTTCCAAAACGTGGTTTTAAAGTTTTGATCATTACGGGATGTAGTCTGTTCTTTTCTAATTTGCAGCTACTGCTACAGTCATGATACCCACATTAAGTAAACAGCACATATAAAAAACCCAACGGGGCAGTCTTGACGCCTCACTCAGCATTCTTAAATGTTTCATGGGAACATACATGACATACAAATCTACTTTCCTGTCGGCCTTGCGCTGGTTGGGATCGAATGTGAGACCATGTATTGTCATGCAAATTCATCCACTGTGTTGCATCATGTTACCATAATAATTTGTATTATGGTTACCATAACGGTCACCATATGGTTAACAGGTTTACCAGTTTACTGTAATAGGTTATAATAATAACTTAGTAAACAAAAATATCTGTTTCAGGAATATGCAAGTAGCATGAAATCTCTTGCAACAGAATATTGGAATCTATCAGATGAAGAGGGGAAAAAACAGAATCGAAATAACTGGATGAAATATACCATTTTAGACTATTTTCGTAATGAAGGAATCAACAATGAAAGAACAAGAGAGAAAAGGAAAATTGAAAATTTCATCCACTTTCGGTTACCCGATTATGAGTATTCATACCCAGAATTGGATTACAAACTCAAAGAGTCAATAGCAATTTTAGATGTTGGCAGCTGCTATAATCCAATGAAAGATCTCAAAGAATTTGATATTTTAGCAATAGATTTAGCACCTGGTGATTCATCTGTTTTAAAATGTGATTTCTTAAGTGTTCAACTAAGTAACAAATTGGAAATAGAAAATTTATTAGTTAAATCACTTCCCAAAGATACTTTTGATTGCATTGTGTTTTCTTTATTACTTGAATATATACCAATAAAGCAACAAAGACTTGAATGCTGCATCAAAGCTTATGAGTTACTGAAAACTGAAGGTCTGCTGATAATAATCACGCCAGATTCAAAACATGAAACAGCTAATGCTGGCA
The DNA here is from genome assembly GCF_049724085.1 of Artemia sp. Qi Xiang Cuo. NCBI lineage: Eukaryota > Metazoa > Arthropoda > Branchiopoda > Anostraca > Artemiidae > Artemia > Artemia sp. Qi Xiang Cuo. The sequence continues at coordinate 9,546,406 of NC_142811.1, forward strand.
TGATCAAAAGCTGGAGGTTAGCTTTGAGTTTATTAGGATTTTCAAGGAGTACTTATAGTAAATTGAAGCACATTCATTGTATGGCTTTCAGAAAAACACCAGTGGAATTAGATTTGTGGAAAAAACTTACTGTATCTTCATTGAATCGGAATGAAGAAGTTTCTAACTTGGGCGATTTAATGTATATACCCCAGGACTTTAAGTAATAAATCTGCCTGGTTGCATGTCTGTAATGAAAGGTAGGGTGTAAGCCCACCATCTGGAGTTAATCCAATCACACAACATACTGAGAACAGCATGCTACAGCTCAGGTTTTCATTAATTAACCCCTCCCCCCTTTTCATCCCTGGAAAGATCCGGTGACAGATCTCCCTGTAAACGACTTTGGTTATGAGCAACTTTGCTCAGAAGCAAGGTCGTATCTAGGGGTGGGGTGTGTTGGGTTACCGTGTTCGACCTCCCCCTGAGGGGGGGGGGGAGGGTCAAACCAGGTGTATACACTTAAACAAATTTTTAATGCGTTTTTAAACGTCCCCCCCCCCAAAAAAAAAAAAATCATTCAGGATACGCCCTTGCTCGGAAGGTAAATATGTGGTTTAGCCACACATGAATCTTGAACGACATTTAGGAAGGGTTATTAACGGGAAGGGGGGTAGATTCGTCAAATGGCCCAAAATAGACAAGTCACGAACATTATAAAATTCTAGGAGGTGGGAGGGGTCAAACCCAGAACCATGTTTGCTACATGGCTTATTTCAGCCTTTTTAGTTTCTTATAGTTGAGTTGAGCTTTACAAGTCTTATATTAACTTGACAAGACTGCTACAAAGATAGCAAGAGTAGTAATTAATAGAGCTTTTCTTTTATTATTTTCTCAAACATTGTGTTTTTAAGAAATTTTTTTGGATATCGCATATTCAGCTGTTAAATTTTTATTTACAACGCTAAAAGTAATACTTATAAATTCGTAGGTCTTTTGAAAGTCTTCAGGGCACCTCTCCTCCAACGTTGCATGTGCTAATCTTTTTAATGCTCGTGTAACCTTTAAAATTGATTACGAATCCAATATATTTATGGGGTCTATTCATTTTCCATAAATATTAGTTTAGATCTATACGAAAATCATTATTGTCAAAAAAACAGTAAAGAAGTTTCGAATTGAGATAAATTGACTTGTCAATAAGCTCTTAGACCACACTGCTTTTCCATTTACAAAATATAAGAGAGAAAAACGGGTTCAATTTAAATAAAGCAGTGGAATAAAACAAAATGTATATGAAAAAAAACCAAAATAATAAAAAAATTTGAATATTTCGACTCCACGTCCAGGAGCCTTTTTCAACAGAAAAAAAAAATTGAAGGAAAAAGAAACACTATAATATTTCGACTCCCAGACGCGGAGTCGAAGCATAAATTAGGCTCCCAGACGCGGAGTCGAAATATTCGGATTTTTTTTTACTATTAAAATTTTTTTATCTTTTGTCCTGTTACACTGTTTTATTTAAATTAAACCCGCTTTTTCTCTTAATTTTTGTAAATTGACCCTTCTAATCAAGGATTTAAAATAATAGATGTAACTAGAATTATACCTGCACGCGGTGGTATGCCAAGTACCCCTTCTCCCCTCTCCGCACTTCAGGGAAAGCTCGAGAAAAACTTGCCAAAATAAGCCCTAATTTGTATATTCGGACATGAAAACACACATTGTCTAAATATTAGATATTCTCTTGGAAGAATCTCTCCCATCCACACCGAGAATGAATAAAATGTAATATTGTGTGTATTTATGCGTGGTAGGTTAGATGGAGTGATTTTAAATGTTACATTGAGTAAGGATACTATTAATACTCTGAAGCTGACAAGTTTGTTATACTTGTTGAAGTATCCGCACTTAAATTTATAGTTTTGTATGAGTTTTAATTAAATTAATTTAAGCTAACTGAATTGAGTATAAATAGTTAAACCCAAGATATTGTATTTTTACTTTGATCTACGCTGCTTCTTCTACCTTGCTTGACTCAAAAATGAATATGTTCCTGCAAGGTATTATAAAAAAAACAAGAAATATTATATTAGGGGCGAATTTATGAGAGGAAACTTTGGCTCCTTAAAATGGATTTAATAGGCACTAAAACCTACTAGGCTGACTAACAGAGCAGCATTACCGACAGATCTAGAACGAGATGCATTTCAATTTACTAAAATTTTGATTTCAATTATAGGCCTAGGTTTACTTGGATCCAAGTTATAATTTTTAAGGTGTGAAGTTGTTTAAAAGGATTCTTTTTTTAAACATTTTTTTGACCATCCAGCACCACTAACAGAGCAGCATTACCAGCCAGAACTAGAGTAAGCTGTATTGAATTTATTGAAATTTGGATTCCAATTATAGGCCTAAGTTCACTTGAACCCTAGTTCAATTTTTAAGGTAGAGAGTTGATTATTTAATAATTAATTTTTTTTATATTCACAATAAAAGAGTTAAGACTAGATTATTGCGACGTTTTAAAAATGTATATAAGGTTTCGGAAGTTTTGGTATGTTGTTTTTCTTCTCTTGTACGATATTAATATCACAGCGAAAGATAAAACTTTGCTAATTATGAAACGCGTCTTATCTTGTTAGTGTTGTCAGTCTGTCGACATATAACCTGCTCAATTAATACTACTACTACTACAAATAACTCACCGCAGCATCAAGCAGCCAGAGGCTAACACAGCTACACACGCTCCTCCTCCATCCTAATTTATTGAAAGCCTACCTCTTTAGACCCTTCCAGGAAGTTACCATTTCCCCTTAAATCTTTCTTTACAGCATCCTCACACCCCAACCGCGGACGACGTCCTTTCCGTTTAGCCTAGACGGTTGGCCGACAAAGATAATCTTTGGCAATCTATTATTCCTCATCCACAGAACGTGCCCTAGCCATCTCAATTTTTCTCTGATTATAGGCATAGAAAGCGGGATTGGACCACAATTAATAACCATATTTGAAACTATTCGTTATGTAGCTGAGACTCAGTTCCACCCATCTACCGCATCATAAGTTTAAAATTTTGTGTACAGGGTTTTTAGATCAAAGTTACGTTAAAAATTGGTTGAGATTCGGGTGGAAAAGGACAATTTTCCCCCGAATTTTGTTTCTTCTTGGCTTGGTCAATGGATAGATCTGAGACTAAGAAAAGAATCACAAAATTTCTGGATATTTCGATCACATCTGCTGATGACGATCACTATGTATGTGATCAAAATATTCAGAGATTTTGTCATTGTTTTTACTGTCTAACAAAAGAATGTATCCCTATTTGAGCTGTTATTTGTACGACAGACAAATAGTGTTTTATTTAGGCTTGTATAATAGATCTTTCTGATGATTCTAAATTTAGCCGCTGTTTTCAAGAAGAATCATAAATCTTGTGGGACTGAGCTAGGGGATATTAGCTCAGGCGCCCATAAGCTGAATTTTAGGGGGGCTTACCTGGTCTAATCGGCACTTCCAATGTTGCATAATACAAATCTCAAAACAAAAATATAAGACAGCGTCATTCAGCAGGGGGGGGGGGGGGGCTGGCGCCCCCTGCCCGCCTTATGGGCCCCCATGGCTATTGGAAGCTTCAAATGATATTGAATTTTAATTAAATATGGTATTTAAGGAAGCGTAGTCATTTTTTAAGAATAGCTCTCACATTGTTGAACTGCTGGTAGCCTACTATTATTTTTGTCTTTTTTTCAAATTTTAAAATTCCAGAAACAAAACAAAAAAAATCAAATTCTAGATCACAGTGAATTATGCTTGTTTCTTAACTTTAATAGCATTCAAGAGTTTGGGCAGCACGCCCAAAGTTACTAGATCTAGTACGCAGTCAACGTCGTAGAAAGATCGTAGCATCGTATTTTTTGTAAATTTATAGTTGAAAAAAGCATTGAAAATCCGCACTGACTGATTTTAAGAATGTGGGAATGATTACTTTTATTTTGACTAATCTTAATGCTAAAATGGTATTCTGATAACAAATTTATAGGAATTTTGAAAAAAGAATTTGAAAAGTCTTTAAAAATGGCGTCAAACCGAAACGAAAAGAATACCATTGAAACTGCGAAATTGGCATTGAAATACTCGAAAGTAGCATAAAAAAATCTAATTTTACTACTTTTATTAAGATGTTACCTATGATGCTAGGCTAATCCTCCCTGGAAAATTCCTCCCCACGGAAAACATTTTGAGGGGGTGCATTATATTTGTAAAAATTTCATTCTGCTCAGGCCAATCGAAAAAAATTCGGCGCTTTTTAGCCCCCTTTGCTAGAAGAGGGACCAATCCTTTGAATAATTCTTTGTATATTAATCCCCCCTTGGCCCAAGGATTTACGGCTTTAAGTTTCAAATTGAGCAGGAAAAGAGTTTTTGTGGCTTATTTATTGATATTTTCAACTATTCTGGACAAAATGGGCACCTCGAGGTGTTGATTAGATGTGCTAAGGAGCTACAAAAGGACCAGATATAATAAAGGTTCTAGGACAGAGGCTGGTTGCTCTCCAATCACTTTTGAAAAAGGCACTAGAACTTTCAATTTCCAAGAACAAGCATCTTCCGAAAATTCTAGGACCACAAAGGGGGGGGGGTGAGGAGGAGACAGCTCCCCTCCTATATGGAATAAATTCTCCTTGTTTTAGGGATTAAGATTACTCTTTACTTTTAGGCGCAATCCAGAAATATTCCCAGAAATCAAGAGGGATTAGATATCAATTTCTACCTCCCTCCTGAGAACTAATTCTATGTTTATCTGACGGCTCAATGAGATTTAGGATGTTTAGGCATGAAAATGCACTCTTTCAGGCATCTGTTCCCTCCCCTGCTTACAAAATGATCAAGCACCCCTCCGTCGTAATGGCTCCTTCATCTCATTGCATATAATTTTATGAAATATGAAGCATGACACATTATTATATTATTGCAGAAACACAATTCTGCAATAAGAAGGGATATATCACCCTATAGTACTCTTATTCAGACTTAGTCTAAATGAAGAGAGATGAAATATTAATTCATACCCCCTCCCCCCGTACCCCTCCCTATACATACCTGATTCCTCATGGAGATTTAAACAATTCAGGCATTGAAATATACTTTTTGGACATCTGGCACATCAACCCCCTGCCTACACAAATACGCACCACCTCTCCTTTATAATAGTTGATGCATAAATATACACTATTCTTTATTGTATTTATTAATTTTAATTTCTCTTTGGCTGGTCAGTTTTACATTGGGGAGAATCCTCCCCAGGGGCGAATAAGCCAGACTCCATTCCCTGTAGCTGTAATGACACAATCTTGGGTTAACTAAGGAGGGATTGAAAGACGAGTGGATGTAAATTTTAATAATAGGCGAAAAGTTCTCTACAGGTCAGGGGAAGTATTCTGTAGGGTATGATGAGTAATTTTTGAAGCTAAGAGTTCATGCTTATCGCCCTTTTTTTTTAGGGAGTAGACAAGGTAGGATATGGTTCAATTTCCATCGACTGGAAATTAATTCAGGAGGAAATTTCTTTCCTTTTCGCCATTATATGAACCTCAATATTCTTTTCACTGAAAGATATCAAATTTCAGAGTTCAATGTCTCCTAATGATGCAGACTGTTATACATAGTTATGCATTTTAGACATTTGGAGAAAAGCTATTTATACTAGGGATTTACGACTTTACTGGCTAGGAGAAAGGAAAAATTGAATTATTAATTTTATTTAACAAGAGGCTCCCAGCTTACATAGCACGGTTATGAAATGTGACTTTTTTTTAGATTAGCCAGTCCCTCGAAATGTGACCTGATCAATTTTGCAAGCGACTCGCTCAAGCTGGAGAGAGCTGACTAGAAAATATCCAGCAATATTCATGTTTTGTTTTCAATTAACGATTTTTTTATAGAATTATTTCGTGGATTTAATTATCATACTCACATTCGTATAAGATTCTAACTCCTATTAAAAAAGAAAAGAGAAACATAGACAGGACGCTTTATTCCGTTAAAAAAAGGTAATTATAAGTCAAGTATAATAGTAGACATACTCAAATCATTTCACCTTAAGTATCTTCCTAAGTTCTTCTCATCAACTAATTTAAGAATGATTCCAATCAATTAATTGAACCTTTCAGAGGCTAAACCAATTAACTGTACCTTTTCTTTTTATAATAGCATCAAAGCATATCCACAAGAAAACCCTCTCCCCCCCCCTAAAAAACATTAATATACCGAAATGACCATAGCAATTGCAATATAATATAAATACCATTTTTTTTGTCCAAATTGATCGACAGCGCTAGATATTGTGTCGTCACTATGTATAATACGTCACAGGGGCACAGGAATACATTTTTCTTGAAGGAGTAGCCTTAAACGATTTTCTTTGGAAGGGGAGCCACAGTTCTGCAAACCATAATAAAAAGACGGCTCTTCTATCTACCATTGCACCAGCAGTGCCCAATTAAAAAAATTAAAAAGGGAGGGTGATCTGCAGAAAATGTCTAGTTGGGGAGGAGGGTAAGTAGAATTTAAAGAAAAGTGTCCCCCCTAAAGGTCGTAAAATTCCAAGTTTTACAAAGTATTTTACTTTTTGTATATCTTCGGTATTCTAGGAGGGGGGAGGGGCTGGTACTTTTACTCCCCCTTTGAGTACCCTTGTATGTTACTAGAGCATATTCACTACAATCCTGTTTAAAATAGCAATGCATCTTCTTAACAGTTTCCCCCCTTAACTTTTTAACTCGTTTTATTTTAAGGATACAATCGATTTGGTGGCAATTTTTCATTGTTTTGGACAAAAAAAAGAAGCATTATATACCGAAAAGATCATAGCCTTACAATATAATATAAATACTGTTTTTTTTTCTTTGTCCGGATTGACCGACAGTGTTAGATGTTATGTCGTCACTATGTAAATATGTCACAAGGGCATATGAATAACATTTTTCTATAGGGGGGGGAGGAGGGGACCCTAAACAATTTTCCTGGAAAGGGGGGCTAAAATACAACATTCTTCGGAGCCGAAACAATTCGGAAAAAGGTACTTAAGGATAACACAATCAACCATTGTAATATATGTTCGAAAAGGGAATGTTGTCTAAATAAATGAATTTAAATCAGATCACGTCATGGACTGACACATAAGAACAAAAACGAATCTACGTAAAAATAACAACGGGTTCAACCAACCATCATATGGAAAAAACAAGGCAGGAAGAGGAAAAAACTTCCTACCTCCCCACAAGTTTCGAAACATATTTTTATTTTAATAGAAAGAGGTTGACAGAGTCGTGTTTTTTAACGCCCCTTAAAAATACCCTAAAAAATCCACCTTGAAAGCTTAAGATACATTCAAAGTATTTATTCTCATTAGAGCTCTTCCAACCTTTCACATCGGGAATTCGGTTACAATGGTGTGACGTAATTAATTATAACGCAGGTTTTTAACTTACGGTAGCTTTTAGTTCAAAATCAACATATTTTAATCCAAACGATCAGACTAAAAGCTAAAACAAAATGTAAATCTTTCAATATTTTCAAAGTGAAAGTAAGTGTCAAGGGTGTATCCAAGATTTTTGTTCGGGGGGGGGGGGGGGGGTACAGAACCTCTTTAAAAACGCATTAAAAATCTGTTTATATGCGTTTTTGATACGCTTTACGAGTTGGACAAAAATTTGAGGGGGTGATTCTTTAACTTTTCATATGTTCTCCATTATGTCTTACATTTTTCATGTAGATCCCATATTATTATTTGTTATCCCCCTCCCCTCTTCCTCAAATTAATTAACATTTTCACACTGTTTTGTTTTAACTAGGGGGAGGGGTTAGGGTGACTTTAGGTCCATACAGTTTCCCTGAACAATCTAAAATTTTTACGATTTTGTCCAATACTTCCCATGGCCTTGCTTTTTATCGTTACTTTCCCCTTGAAATTAATACTCGAGTATGTACCTGACAGGGGATGACTAATTTAACTCCACTTAACTAATTTCCTGAGTATTTGACTAAAATATAGGGCAATAGACAGTCATGCTTGGAGTTCATGTGTCAAAACTCCCAGAACAATAATTTTAATGTTTAGAGATCATTTCTTATATGAATAAAAATTGTCTTTTTAAACAAAATCGTTCTCCTTTAAAAAAAAACCTATTGAAAAGGATATCAGATATAAAATAAGATGTTTCCGCACACTTCTTATTTCGAGACCATCTATAAACCCAATTATCACGCATAGAGGCGTCACTAGCCAAATATTTGGGAGGAGGGGTTTGGAGTCAACGCAATCAACATTCATTTGTACCGACCAACGTAAAAATTTTGGAAAAGTTTATTCAGTAAAAAAAAACACATTGAAAAGGATATGAGACACAAAATATGATTTTTCGCAGCTTTTAATTCAATACCCCATATAACCCAATTATCACACAGAGACGCGCCACTAGCCAAATCTTCGGGAGGGGTGGGGGACTAGAGTCAATGGAAGCAACATTCATTTTTACCGACCAAAATCAAAATTTCGGTAAAAATCATAAAAAAGAAGAATTGCATCAAAATCTCAGAGAAATCTGAAAAAAATTGCCTTTAGATCGATACACTGAATCAGACTGGAGACAATGGGGAAGAAATATATACAAAAAAATATCTAACAGGTCTTATTTTATATTAAGCATTAATAACTATGACAAGGCTGAATTCAAAGGAAAAGTTAGGAGTTTCGAATCTCCTTCTCCCGAAATGAATGTTCGACTCGTAAAAACGTAAAAAAATGCCTAAAATACATTTTTGATGCGTTATTTAAAGTTATTTGTCCTCCCCCCCCCCCCAATGACAAAAAATCTGGATACGGCGCTGAAATACGAAATTTATACACAGCATTAAGATGAAAATATTCAATAAATTTGCAATATTTAATAAATGATTGTAAGTACAAAAATGGACGGCTAAGAAAGAGTCAAACTCGGTTCATACGCGGAGTGTGAACAGAGCCTAAAAATCATCCCTTCAATTCAAATTTTTGGCAGTATTTAATCTTTCTTAAATTTGAAGTGAATTTTTTAATTCGATTGTATATTATTGCACTAGTTACAATAATTAATCACTTAGATTAAAGACAAAATCAATAAGAAAATTATAAAACATAAATTTTACTAAAATACGCAGAGAAGATTATATTGCTCACGGATCTCTAAATTGGAGGAGGAGCGCTTACATCTAAGGAAGGAACAGTTTTTAGGAAACTCTATAAGCTAATGGCCGAATACGAACTACACGCGATGTTCAATAAAAATTAAAATTTTTCGTAAAAGCAATTTTTTAACTTCAGTGGTAACGAAGGGGGCTATTTTTATTAATATCTCCCTTGGATATAATAGTATTTTTCAAGGAACTTTGAAATGTTTTTAAATAGCATTAGCAAAGATAGTTAATCACTTTGAGTATAAATGCAAACGAGTAAAAACCAATCTATATATGTAGAAGAAAAAACCACTCAAATTTATATCAGTGTGGAGTCGCAGAGCACCAACGTGCTAATTAGGAAAATAAAACGGACACATCGTGGAAAAACACTGTTGTCATCACTACAATTTTCAAAGAAAAAAAACATTCTCGCTAATTTCCTACACAAAACTCACGTGTCATCCGTTATTACACTGGATGCCACATAGTTGAAGTTCAAGCAATCACAGTGCCGCAACGCGTCAATTTAGGAAACCAAACAAAATACGACCTTAAAAACACTGTTGTCAATACTACACTTCTTACAGCACAGAGTAGCCAAAAAGAACTTTCCGCTTTCTTATAGTACAATATAGCAAAATCGATGTGGCTTATCACTCACTAAACCAGATGCAACGAATTTGGTAATGAATTAATAAGAAAATTTGCGAACGATTACTAATCATACTTTTATATCTAACGTTAGGGCAACTAAGTCCTCTTCGCTGTCCGATTGGTATGAGACAAGATCACAAGTAGAGGAAACTTCTAGTGGATTTTTGGTCGACTCTCTGTCTATGGAGTTTTTGTCTTTGATTTGAATAAGTTTTTTGTTCACGTGCTCCAGTCTTTCGACCTGAAAAACAAATTCATGTATAGTATATCGAAAAAAATAGATATGACATTTTTTGTCAGGGGGGGGGGGGTAGGAATCGGCGGTGTAGTATTTAAAGGCTAAAGGCTTTTAAATTGATAATTTCATAGAAGCATCCGCGTTTTCAAAAACGTGTTCCATTACACTCCACTTTCCAGAAAGGCCTTTACAATATTTTAGAGAAGCCAAATTTTAATTAAACTAACCGAATCAAAAAAAAAAATATATATGAAACAAAAGACTTCAGGCTTTATTACTTCACATAACATACATTCCTAAAGAACGTGGGACTTAACATTGCCGTTCAACCTAAATACAGTCTTGATCATTACATAGTTTTAAAATTAAAAAGAAACTTCTTCATTTCCGTCAACGACGGAAATGAAACGGTTTCTTTAATTTTTTCTGGTATTTTATTCTATATCTGAAATTTCTAAAATAAACGTGAATTTTTTTTGGAGGGGGGACATCATTGGTGCCGTATTTAAAATCAATGGCTTTAAATTTATGATTCTATAGGAGCTTCTCTGCTTCTAAAATCACGTTTCGTCAAACTCCACTGTTGGGAAAGGCCTTTATAATATTTTAGAAGAGCCAAATTTTAGTTAAAATACTTAACAAAATAATTAATAAATAATTAAAATACTTAACAAACACACCATTCAACCAAGATGTGGCCTTGATCATTACACAGCTCTTAGTTAAAATAAGAATTTCTTCATTTTAAAATTCAATGACGGTAATGAAACAGATCCTTTTATTTTTCTGGTATTTTATTGCAAATCTTAACTTCCGAAAATACATATGAATTTTCTTTGGGGGGCGAGTGACGGTATCAACGGTGCCATATTTGAAAACAATGTCTTTAAACTTATAATTTTAGAGACACTTCCATGCTTATAAAATTGCTACCTGGAGCTTTGCTTTTACCAAGGTTTTAATGGAAATATTTCTAATTTCCCTATTTTGATACATTTTTTAACAAAAGGAGACAAAACGTTTGCTATAAAAGTGACACAACAAGAAATTGGCATTAATTGAGATGTTCAAATGCCAAAATGACCAACTCCAAATGATAAAATGTAGCCTCGAAGCATTTGATCGAAAATGTAAAACAAAAATTAAATTGAACAAACAATTTGACTGGAACTTTTAGTATATCTTTGCCTGGAATTGGTTGGAGTCTACTTAGTTTTTGATGAGCGGCATTTTGAATCGTGGGTCCTAGTTTTTATAGTTAGTGGTTCAATAATATGCGTGTCTTCCCCTCCTTTACATGGTATGGAGCCTTTTTGAGGATTTATTTGTTTTTCTACTTAGCTACATCAGAGTATATCTTATCATACCCCACCCCACCCCACCCCACCCAAAAAAACTACACCCTTCCTAATGTTACTTGGATTAGCTTCGATTTCTAAACACTTACCATGCATGCGAAGTGATATAACTAATTTATAGTTAATTAATTATCAAGGCTTACTCTATCATGTGGAAGTTAATAAAACAACCCCAAAGTACCGAACCAGACATATTACTTTCGAAATGTGACACTGAAAATTTGGCAACAGAAATGTTCAGAGGAAATATCATAGTTGCCAGGTATTTTACAGAATACGCTCCCAAGGTTGGATGGGCTGAAGCTACTGATGGCTGCCAAACTCATACTGAGGGAGGTGTCGATCCCCTTGGACATATGAAGCGCCGACCATGTCGCCGAAAAAAAAAATCTTTTTCGTCGATGATGGCAGAGGAGTAGTGAAAGAATCACCCCTCTCTTTTGAGGGTTGCGTATTGCCTGGTCAAGTGGGGTTCTCAGAATGGGGGAAAACATTGGTGGACACCTTGAAACTACCAAGCCAGGCTCTTCTACAAAAGGAGAAAGAGATCGGCAATCCCTGTCTCAAAATACTACGCAAGAGGGGGGGGCACCAATAACACCGCGGGTATCCTTTTTTGAAACTGTGGAGGCAATGGGAATTTGATGCCTGGGGCTCGACATGGTCCTGTGGCAAATTGTCACAGCGTTGCCTATTTTCCCAAACCATATGAAAATGACTATAAAACTGACAAATCAGCAAGTTGGTACCATCAAGGTAATATATAGTACTATAAAGGTAAATATAAACTAAAGAAAACTGATCCGTTTCTGTTGATGCTTGAATTATGCAGGTTTCTCTTAGTTTTGTTAAGATATTTGAAGAAACTAAATTTCAGCTGGGGGGGGGGGGGGTAAACTGGGGTCCGGGGGGCAAAGCGAGTCCTGGGAGGGACAGTTGCCCCCCTGCCCCAGAGCAAATTACACCCCATCGAAAATTGGAAGCTCTCTTCATTGTTTAAATTCATAAAGCTCAGAGATTTTAACAGAGGTATTTATTCTTCAACACCCAAGAAGGGTATAACTTATATAATAACACCAAAGGATTCAAAGGGAAAATAGTTATTTTTTGGCTCTCAGCCAAACCAGGTGAAATAACCATTTTCAAACTTAATGCTAATGAAATAAGAGCCGATAAAATATCTTCAAAGGAATTAAAGGGTAATTCAAAACCCTCACAACTCTGCCCAAAACAATACTAAGAAATAACAAAGCAATTTTCAGGACCAGAGGCATATCATTCAGGAATTATAAGTGATATTAAGAATGAAGAAAAAAATTACTCAAGAATTGGAATTCCCTAAAACGGAAATTCGACTCGATCTTAGCGTTAATCAACTATCGTTATCTGCATGTTGCCACCCCAGAGCTCTCAATTACACTTAAGCGATAGAATATTAAACAGAATGGATATCTCATGCACACAGCAAAAACTAGATTTCTTACTACTTAGCAGATAGAGGGTTGGAAGTATATTACAACGTACTATCTATTCTGGAAGGAAAATTCATGCTTCTTTTACATAAAATAACCATCATTGGAATGTGCATCATGGTCGTAACCTACGTGGTTCGAATTGAGGGGGTGGGGTACATTATTCGCTAGAAATAATACGAGATCTTTCTTTTCACTGCTGTTATTTATAATGTTCTAGAGAATTTAACTTTTCTGAATTGTATCGTATCAAAGTACTCAAAGAGTTTCATATAGAACATTATATACAATTATAAAAATATTATATAGAAGGTTCAACATTGAGCCTACGGTATAGGAAAGGAATGTTATATAAAAGGCCCAATATTGAATTTGTGTTAGGAATGAGGGTGTCTAATACTGATCTTTTCTGTTATAGTATTGGGTGTGATCGTCTCTTACTAGGTAGCTAGCTACTGCTGCAACCCTGAAAATATCGTATTCTTTTCCATTGTACAACTATGCGAGCATATTCAAAGCCATGCACTTCCATTATAGAATACACTATTTCAAATTAACTTTGATTTATCAACTATCGCAAGACAACACCTAGAGTCATTCCCTCAATTGGCAATATCTGGCAATCGTATTTGTGAATTTTGTAATTAATCGTAGATAGTTGGCTTTCTTATCAAGCTAAGACGGAGTTAATATGTAGGCTCTTGTACTCAAAGATTTACGAGTGAATAGATAATTTCTTTTTTTTTGTGGGGGGGGGAGGATTTAAAGCAAAAAAAAAAAAAAAATAAATAAGATGCATTTCAGATTATAAATATAATTGAGTATTTTTATAACTAAATTATAGTAATTTAATTATTTTGATTTAATAGTTAATTAATTTAATAATAGTTAATTTAAGAGCTCTTAATAGTAATTAATTTAATTAAATAGTAATTTAATTAATTTAATTTAATGACTTGTTATTAATAAAAAAGTATAGTTTTTTAATTATAATGAGATTTAAAGACTTAAATTTCTTTTAAATAATAAGATTATAAATAAAATCCGTTTCAGATTTTTAAACACTTCCTTAACATTTAAAAATCTTTATCAGTTTCAGGTGTGTTTTATTTATGATTCATTGAAGTTAAATAAATAGTTTGATATATACATGGCTAAGCTAATATATGGTCAATATAAATCAATTCGAATGCTTCAAAATGAAACAGCCATATCCCCCTGTTTCCTCGGTGTTAGAAAACGAGGAAGCAAAGAACAGAGAAAAGAATAATAAAAATTTAAAGGAAACGAAGAACGGAAAAAGGAGAACGAAGGAAAAGAAGGGGAATCACAGTCAATGAAAAAAAAGAGGAAAATGCCAACATTTCGGTCGAGACTTCTATAAGCTGTCTTCGGTGCAGAAATGAGGATAAACTATAGATTAAAGTCCATTGGACAATATAAAAAGACAAACCTTACAAACAAAACTAAAATAGAAGATGCCTATCCTCTAGTAGCAGTGAAAAGATAATTGGATATTCCGTTTTCTCCCAATCGTAAGACTTTACCATTTCGAGCTTTACCAATGTGCCCTTTAATAATACCTAGAGTCAAACCTTTATTAAGGCGACCACTGGTATGGGTTCAGCCAAAAAAGCCCTAACCTAGATTACCTAGTGGGTAAACATCAGGAGTGGATGGAACTATCGGCGAAGCGGTCTGAAATCAGGCAAGTGCCATTTCACATGGCGAAAGTTTTCGACAGAATATGCATCTTGCCTTGCTGAAGAAACGCATGGCATATCATATCCCTAGATGTCTGTTGAAAATGAAGAATAGCTTTCTATCTGACCGTTTACAGGGGGTTTTCCTCGATGGGTCCATTTTAGATATCATTTAGTTGAAAACCCAGGGCAATATTTTTGGGCTTACACTTTCTCTTGTGTAATTTAATGACACAGGAAACAAATGTGACAGCCCTCTGTGTAACTTTGCTTACAACATCACGCCCCAAACAACCATTGCCAAACATGAAGACCCAGGCCAGATCTTCCTATCTCAACATATGGATCATCTAAAAACAGAAAAGGTGTCTCAAGACTGAATGGCTAAAACACATCAACAAAATAGAAGACCCTGAACTTTGTCTCCTAGGAATTTATTTTTCCACACATCGGTCTTGAAGTACCAATGTCGATTAGGCGAACACTTCATGCACAAAAGAGTTGGAGACAGCTCTTTGCTGTAAAAACCAACTCGATCATAACACTTTAGACGTTCTGTATCGTATCACTCGACAAATACGGAGGCTCAATGTATGTTGGTGTACATAAACACTGCTGGCATCTCTTCAATTGACCCAAAACAGGCCTAAAAGAGCGTACTTCACTGTCTACCACTGACCCTCTCCAGCCTATTAGTAGATATTTGACGTAGTATCAATGGCTGCTTTCTATAGTACCAAGGACCCTCTCCAGCCTTTTAGTAGATATTTGACGTAGTATCAAAGGCTGCTTTCTAGAGTACCAATGGCCCTCTCCAGCCTATTAGTAGATATTTAACCTAGTATCAATGGCTGCTTTCTATAGTACCAAGGACCCTCTCCAGCATTTAGTAGATATTTGACGTAGTATCAAAAGCTGCTTTCTAGAGTACCAATGACCCTCTCCAGCCTATTAGTATACATTTGACCTAGTATCAAAGGCTGCTTTCTAGAGTACCACTGACCCTCTCCAGCCTAATAGTAGATATTTGACGTAGTATCAAAGGCTGCTTTCTAGAGTACCAATGACCCTCTCCAGCCTTTTAGTAGATATTTGACGTAGTATCAAAGGCTGCTTTCTAGAGTACTAATGACCCTCTCCAGCCTATTAGTAGATATTTGACCTAGTATCATTGGCTGCTTTCTATAGTAGGAATGACCCTCTCCAGCCTATTAGTAGATATTTGATGTAGTATCAATGGCTGCTTTCTATAGGCACATCTTCCTCTTTCTCTTTCTGACAAGCTTTCCTGCATAATCTTTCTGTACAACCGGCAAAATAGACATGAAGGTACATCGATTGAAACAATCATTTTAATGCTAACACCAGAGTAACTTAGGAACAGATTGATTACGCGCTGCAATTTTAAATGATCTTCTTCGGAACATTTTTCCTGAAACGTCTCTCTTGATTCGTTTCAAAAGAAGATAATGCAGAGACGCATATCTTTGAAGCGAAACAAGGTAAAGGACTGACAGCATATCAAATAATAAACAGAATTTGGCTCTGTGAATCTGCGAAGAAAACAATCATCATAGCAGAAAACGGCCAGACGCTAACACGTGAAAACTATTTTGGTTTTTGGCTAAAAGGGACGTGCCGCCTCGAGGAAGAAAAACTTGGATTGGTGAATTCTGTACTGTAATCCCAGGATTCAAGTACCCTGCGTTAAACTACTTTTGAATGGTAGAATTTTAACTTGATTCCAGATAATGCCAGATAGAAGGTGACTATAAATACAACTTACACAACAAGCCTCCAACCCTCTATATCCGGCGTTGTAGGAGTTAGCAGCTTGAAAAAAGGCAAGAGTATAATTAATATTTCATTATAGGTTATTTAGAGTGTAATTTCTGAGATTAAGTGGAATCATAGTCCCAAAATAAAAATTTCTTTGTAAAATTTGAAAGATGTTTTTTAATCTTTATAATATTTGGTATTATATATAACTGCGAATTATAAAGTTACAGAGCTAACTGATTGCACCGCAGTGCCTTCAAAACAGACCGAACACAAACAGATTCTGAAACTAGATGACTTTAAATCCTTTTATGTATGTTATAATTGAAAAAAAAAACATTTGCTGTTGTAAGTAGGACAACTTTCTTGAGAATGTCAAAAACAATAAGAAAATACAACCCATTCTCTCTTAATAAAGTACCAAACAGTATATTAAGAGAAAATGGATATTTTTTTTTTTTTTTTTTTTTAATAGTTTTTATTTTCTTTCCAATTTCAAAAGATAGAATAGACCTAAGAAGAAGGGATAAAGTCTATCTGTCAATGCAAGCAAAAAAAAAAAAAAAAGAAAAGCCGATCATTTTTCAAAATTTCAGAGGGAAGGGTAGAACATCTAGGAGGAAGAAACAGGCCTTCGTGTCCCCCAATTGACGGCCCTGTTTATATTTAATTTCTAGTCTTCAGATTTTCATTTAATTTTTATGTTTTATTTCACTTCAATATTTCAATATTTAATTTTTTTTAAATCACATTCATTTTGGAGAACACCACATTTTCCCAACACGGTTTTCACCGTGACGTGACATTACGGTGGAACCAAAGAGAGAGCAAGAGAGATTACTGCCTTGTACTTCGGTATTTAAAAAGTGTACATTGAACCCATTGGTCTAATTTTATGGAAAAATCCCGCAAGGCAATCATATTATTCCTAAAGTCTGGAGAGAAAACAGCTGTGCCTTTTTAAAAATGAGTCAACTAAAGTTGACCGACACACCTAGACCAGGGTGCTACCATTTCGACTAACCGTCACAAGCACTAAACGTCATAACATCCAACCCGTCAGAACCACTAACCGTCATAACATCTAAAAAAGAAAACAAATTCGGCTATATATTTGCACATCAGGGTCGTGGGGGTAAAGAATAGCATATATTAAATACGTAACCTGACCTAGGTATCTTTTCCCCCTAAACCCCAAAAAACTGAAGTTTTAAAATTTTAGATGTTATGACGGTTAGTGGTTCTGACAGATTTTTTTTGTCGATGTTACGACGGATTTTTTAGTGCTCCTGACGGTTGGATATTATGACGCCTTCCCACCTAGACCAGCAAGGAAAAGCAATTTCCGGACAGATAAACTCATCTGCCGTTTTAAAACCTGGTTAATTCATTCTGAGTATTTGAAAGCCTATTAAAAGAAGAAGTTTTGTAATCACTAGTTTTTTTTTAATCACAAGAATCACACTGTTGGATGTTATGACGCCTTCCCACCTAGACCAGCAAGGAAAAGCAATTTCTGGACAGATAAACTCATCTGCCGTTTTAAAACCTGGTTAATTCATTCTGAAGATTTGAAAGCCTATTAAAAGAAGAAGTTTTTGAATCATAAGTTTTTTTTAATCACAAGAATCACGCGGTTGGATGTTATGACGCCTTCCCACCTAGACCAGCAAGGAAAAGCAATTTCTGGACAGATAAACTCATCTGCCGTTTTAAAACCTGTTTAATTCATTCTGAGAAATTTTAAGCATATTAAAAGAAGAAGTTTTTGAATCACAAGTTTTTTTTACAAGTAGTCCCTCTGTTTCTATGCGATGCTTCTATAGCCAAGTTCATTTCCAAAATATTTACCTCATTTCAGTTCAGAATTTTTTCACAAATAAATTCAGTTACCTTGCGGTGAAATCATGATGTCACATCTTTTTTATGTATTTGTAAGAAGAGCCACTCTTTTCATGTGTGATCAAACAGAAAAAAGACAAAAGTATCATTATCTATTCAGTTACTCCCTTGTTTTTGACCTCAATGTTTTGTTTTTAGGATGTATTGTTAAATTTTTTTTTAGGTTGGTGCAAGAAGAAGATTTTGCACAGCAAATCAAGTAGTTATGGCTACGAGAGGTCATCAACGATTTGCCATTAATACTAGTACATAATTGAAGTCGGGCTATTTGGTGGACGATATCACAAGAAGAAGAAAAATAAATAAAAACAAAAGGCTGTGTTCGAGCAGCCCTTATCCGAGTTATTCGGCTTAGTTTAAATTCCCCGGATGTAATCAGTAAAAGACAACAATAAATACTTATCCGGCCACATGCTAGCTGAAACGCTTATGGACAAAAAGGCCAATAACAAATATGACCACATGTACACCAATGAAAACACAGCGTATTAACAGATCCCTGACGATGTGAAATTTTTGAAATTATTGAATTATTTGTTTATGTATGACGTCACGTATCCACGCTTGTCCTGCATTCCCTAGGGCAATCAGGAGTAACTTATCCGGCAACTGATCCAGACCGTTTCAAGCAGCCATCATCCTTAGCTCCAACGTCGATTACCCCTCGCGAAATGCTAAGAATAAGTAATCCTAGTATGCTCAAACGCACTAAAAGATTTCCATTGCATGAAATTTCGCAATTTTGTGTTCTGTAACATTTTACGTATTAACTACTACTACTACTATTACTAACAACTTGCCGCGGTACGCAGCTGCTTGAGGTCTACACAGCTATGCACGATCGTACTCAATCCTAATCTATTCAAAGCCTTCCCCTTCACACCCTCCTAAAAAGTTCTCATTTCCCCTAATCTTTCCTTACGACATCCTACGCCCCATTCGGGGATGAACTACTTTTCGTGTGGCCCTAGAAATACGTATTTAGTACCTATAAAGGAAATACAAAAGTAGCACAATTCAGTAAAGTTAGAGGGTGTTTAAGAGTCTAAGCTAAGTTCTCCTAGGCATTTCTAAGCGAAGGACTTAGGTCGCATTCCTTGATGAAGAACACACTTGCAAACAGGCCAGAAATTACGGCCTAAACAGTCACCATTTTCGTATTTCGCACCATCCTCCCACCCCCCCCCCACCACCTCGTAGGGTTAAAATATTGTGCATTTTTAAAAAACATAGTTTTCCAAACCCAAATAATATAAAAATCAAGTAGTAAGGGGATAGAAAAAATGCCTTTATATTCAATGACTGTTATTAATATGTACAAGAAATTTGGCTACGAATATAATTTTCTTTGTTACTTTATGTTTTTTATTGTTTTTTTTTTATTTGTTTTACTTCATAATATTTTTTGTCGCATAAACGATGTCGGAAGAGCTATGCCAGTACACTTTTTTATTTCATTTTATGTCAGTATTTTGAACAAAAAACTCAGATAAACAAGAAACTTACTTCAGCTCTTAAATCAACAACTCTGTCCTGAAGGTCTCTATAGCGATCAGAGTCGTCAACAGAGCAGAGCTTTCCTTGAGCGACCAGTTCCTGATTCTGGAATTCCAGCATTGCCACTTTCTGAGTTAATTCAGCCAACGATTGTGCTGATTCGGCTTCGCGAAATCTGGCCATCATTAGCTCGTCTTTCATCTAAAAAAAAACATTATTATTTTGAAAATTTCGTTTATTCTAAACAGTAAATTGAATTTAAGGAATCTATTCAAATATTTAGTAGCTTCCTGTGACTGTGCTGATAAAGTAAACTCTTCATGTTTTGTTTTAGAAGAAAAAATCGACTTGTGACTGCCTGAGTGGATCTATAAAAATCCTAAATTAAATGTCTTTTCAGCATTTTACGCCTATTTCTGTACATGAATAATAAATAATTAACAACTATCATTAATTATAATTACAGTTATAATATATAATACTTATTAGTATAAACAATATTAAAACAATTTCTATATTGCCAAACAGGAAAAGTTTTCTTTATAAATTTCACAGTAGAGTAATACCCACCAAAAAGTGTTTTGTAAACCGGATAGTTATATTATTTCAGTTATTATGATAAGCTTCTTCTTCTTAAGGAGATTCGTAAACACCAGAAGCGAGTCTTTTAAGTTGTGGCAGCAACAAACTGTCTTAATTATAAAGGTAAAGAATACGGCATTGGACTTTACAGTCCCTACCGGCGGTTTTGATCTCCGTTTCTTGGCCCTTCAGCCAGGAAGTGCAATGGGGGGTTGGGGGCCAACCATCCTGAGCTCTCGCACACCCTTCCTGCTTACCTTCCCCAGTTTTTTCGAGGTACCCATTTAAAGCTGGGTCAACTCTGGCTGAGCTTACAGAGTCAAGCCACTGACCCCCGTCCCGAACCAAATAATTGAGTACACTAGGATTCAAACCCTCGTCCTCTCGGACAAAGGATCCTAAATCCAGTGCACCAATCCACTTGGCTAGTCTAGGATGGGTCCGTCTATAAAAGCGATTTCGAAAATCAAGCATATTTTCTCAGCATCGTAGCTGCTGATTGGTGACATTAAACTTAATGAATTATATATATATATTAGGAATCAGTGTAAAAAGCCAATTCTTTTAATATACAAACTGTTATTAAAATTATTTTTTTTTAGAGTTTTGATTAGACGAGTAACTTCTTGCTTACTAAGAATCTTTGGCAAACCGCCAACCCATACAAAAACATAAAGGAGGAATCTAACAAATAGTCACTTTTTAGTAAAAAAGGTGTGCAAATAAGTTCGTGCAGTTTCTTTTCGAAAACTGTATTTTATTGGAAAAAATTGGTTACAAATTCAGTGTTCAAAGTACTCTCCATCGCAGGCCACGACTTCTTCCCATTTTTCTGACAATTTACAGATAACACCTCTGAAAATATCGACCGATTTTGGCCGCTATCAACGAATCGATCCAACTTTTTACTCCATCATAACTGGAGGCGCTGGTGAGCCAGGCCAATCTGCATTAACCCTGCGTTGACTCCCATTTGAGCTATTCTATGTATGTTTTAACGGCAGCTGCAACATAAATTTGTCGTCCTAGCCGAATGGTTAGTGCTCTCGACTTGAAATCCTGAGGTCAGGGGTTCGAGTTTGATGTCGTTGGTTATTGGGTTTGGGATGGGGGTCAATGGTGTGACTCTGTAAGTTCAGCCGGAATCAACCCAGCTCTAAATAGGTACGAAATCTGGAGGGGGGGAGAACACAGGAAGCATCGGATGATTTGCCCCCAACCCCGCATTGCACTCCTGGCCAAAGGCATCTAATCAGGAGATCGGTACAAGCACAATGAAAAAAAAAGTTTTTTTTACGTTTTTACAGTGAGTATCAACGTATTCAGGGCGTTTTTCTAGCAATACTCGGCTCAAACGCATCAATTGTCGTCGTAATACCTCCTGATCGTTTCATTCATATTCAGTAGCTTATAAAATACTACGCCGAGCTGTTGGTGTTGTTGATGATGAAATCAATGACGTCACCGATAATCACGAGGATGAGGCGTGGTTACGGTATCCATGCGCTGCTCAACGTTTTGCATTATCGTAATTGACCTATTTTTGATCGCCTGTCAAAATTCGATTCAAAAAAACTTTTTTTTGCCGTTGGAGCAGTTGTTCGCATTTGAAAAACGGCGTTCGATGTCTCTTGGCAGCAATTTATACGGCACCCAATTTTCTACCTTTCGGATCATCCCCATTGCTTTTAAACGAAGGAAAATTGCTTGATGAGTGACTTCAAGTGTTTTGCAGGTTGTTCTTGCGTTTGTGATGTGTTTTCACCAAGCGCTAACTCCAATCTCCAAGCTCCAAACTCCGATCTCCAATCTCCAAACTGAGTTGGTGCTCCAGCAGGTTCCTCGATTTCCAGGTCAAAGTTGTCATTTTTAAACCAGGTTCAACACGTTCGTTCAGATAACTTCCGACACGTTCGTTCAGATAAAAAATGGTCATCATTTACTTCCACTAAAATCTGATCAATTTCGAAATAATTTTCCTTCAAAAAGTTAAGACTTTTTGTCCCATTTTTCAGAACGACTCCTGAAACACAAGAGCCATTTAGCTATAATAAGAAGCTTGCTACAGAACTAAAAAACTTTATCGGGAAGAACAAGGTATTGAGGAGGGTCCAGTCCTCCTCATAAACGTAATAATTTGTGGTCTTTTTAAGTTTTAATGCTGCTCCTTACTTTCAGTAGGAAAAACTTTTGTTCTTTTAATTAATTCGGTGTAATTGAAATTATTACTGACTCTTTGCCCACCCAAATCGACATTTCGTTAAATACAATAAAAGAGCAGTAAATTAATTTAGAATTTCTCAAACTTTTGGGTAAAATTGAAGCTTTTCATACAAGAATTCCAGGTTTTTAACATTTTATAGGGGAGTCTTAATACCTTTCAATTATAAATATTTCTATTACATATACAGTAACCATCATCAGCAGATTGCTCTTTTTCTTCTATCTTTATAAATTATGTTCTAAGAAATATGATTCTAACGCTATTGTTTCTACATTTTCAATAAAAATATTTGCTAATAATGGACTTACAGGGGCCCCATAGGTAAACCATTTACCTGTTCGAAAAATTCCTTTCTGAATTCAAACAATAAGATGACGTATTACGCAACCGTACTAAATTCATAATTACGTAGACTTCCAGATCTGTTTTACCACTAATTAAGTCCAAATTTTTAAGAATAACTTCAGCTGCTATCGCATGAATATCTGTATACATTGACACGATGTCGAAGCTTGAGATCAAAGAACTTGAAGAAATTTCCATTTCTTTTGTCTTCAAAAGAAGTGGAAATTCCTTTCTTCCTTAAAATTTCCCCAAGGAGTAGGGTATTCACTGATCGTCTCCAGGGTTGCCATCCCTAGTGATATATCATTATTTCTAGTGATTTTCATATTGCCTAAGCAAAAAAATCACTGAATCGACCAAAAAATCACTAACATCTACTGATTTTTTTATAACTTAAAGTCTTAATAACATTAAATAGGGGAAGTCTTAATACCTTTAATTCAAGATCTGAGTATTTCCTATCATGATCTCTTGTCTTCTGTTGAAATTCTTTTTCCAACCGCTCATTGTCTTCAACGCGGCTTTGCAGAGTTCGCATTTCTTCATCTTGTCGCCTAGACGCATTCAAAAGCACTTGATTCTGAAAAAATATACGAAGTTAAATATGCAACTGAAACTTTACAAATTGTGGTTTTAATATTAATAAATACTTCAAAGTACAAAATGAAATCTGACTGTTTGAACTAGTTAAGTGGAAACTTACACAACCATTTATAAATCTTAAACATTTGGAGAGAATCAGAAATTCAATTTATAATGAAAAAGATTTCGATATGCAAGTTTTAGTAGCAGCAGGCGCGAAACAAAAAAAAATAATAAAAATAGACGAAAAATCAGAAAAAAAGAAATGGCACTAAACAGGTTAAGAAGGTGTGGCTTCCCTCTGAAGGTGTAGCTGTAGAATCAAAAGAGAGTTAAATTCTATTCTTTGTAGAAGAAGAGCGCTGTTAAATCTAACTAACTAGTTATAATCATTTAAATTCACAGCTCAACGTGGCAACACTGACAAAAAATGATACTGCTCCAAGAACTTCATAAGTTTGAAACAGCAAAAATATAAATAAGAGAAATCGTGGTTTTCAGGCATGGCCTTAGTAGTTTAACGATAAATAAATAATAAACACAGGGCAAAATATCGGATAATAGTCGGCAAAACGTGGTTTTAACATTGAGTAAAGATAGCTTGAAATTTAGCCGGCTGAAATTCGACAGAAGTTTTTCATTTTGTTGTTCTTAGTACTTTAACGATGAAAAACTATGAAAAAAATAATATATTAGTAAATACTAAAATATAAATATTAATAAACACGTGGTAAAATACCAGAAACTAGCCGGCCAAACATGACTAGTTTGTAAAGATAGTTTGACTTTTAGCCCGCTAAAATTCGGCGAAAAGTTTTTTTTTTTTTTTTTTTTGATGTCCTTAGTGCTTTAACAACAAAAAATAATATATTAGTAAACATTAAAATATAAATATTCATAAATATGGCTAACTGTCGAAAAAGCCAAGACAGATAGTCCGAGTAATTGAGAGGCAAATGTTTAAATGGCACGGATAAATGGCGAGAGTAAGCATGACTCTCTTATTGGCAAAACATGGTTTTGACATTGAGTAAATACAGTTTGACGTTTAGCCGGCAAAAATTCATGAACTCAATAACGTGACAAAGCGTGAATTAACGTTTTACTAGGAATTTTGAAAATTATCACCTCTATGTAAAAATTTATCCAGAGAAAATATGTCAATGAAGATTAAGGTCCCTCTGAAACAAGAGATTTTGTGCCAAGCCCACGACTATAACTTGCACCACAAGATGCTCACACCTTTAGATTCAATAATCTCAGTCCTGTTCATTACTACTAATACTACTATTACTAACAACTCACCGCAGCACCAAGCCACCAGCTACGCACGCTCCTCCTCCATCCCAATCTATTCAAACCCTCCCTCTTTACACCCTCCCAGGAAGTTCCTATTTCCTTTAAGGAATTAAACTTGCGAGAAGGAACTTAACAATTAAACTTTCTTGGAGAAGGAATTAAACAACAGGAAAATTCTCTTTTTTCATCAATTTTCAACTAATATTCAACGTATTTCAATCTAAAAAATTCAGTAAAGCAATTTTAGGTATTTCGAGGATCACACTGCCTTTCCAAGACGATAAATAACAGTTCAAATAGGGATAAATCCTTTTATTAAACAGTGAAAAACAATAAAAAAAAAAATATTGGATATAGAAAAAATTATCTCATCAATAGAAATATCTTTACATAGAAACGCTTCAACAGTTAAAACCCCTTCAAATTTTGCATTGAAACCTGAAATTCCTAACAAGTCCATCGAAGACACAAGGATTCTTAAAAACTTAAAAAAGGATGAGTCAATTAATATAAAAGAAGATAAGGGGAACACTGTGGTAGCGATGGATACTGAGGACGAAGAATCAAAATTAAAAAGTTTATTAAAAGATGAAAAACATACAAAAAGCTTTCTTATGATCCGACAGACTTCAACGTTTAAGAACGAGTTAAAGTTTTTGAAAGACGAAGGAAAGATTACACCTCAACTTTATTATAAACTCTTAACACGCAGTTCCATGTGCCCAAAACTATATGAGCTTCCAAAGCTCCATAAGCCGAACCTGCCATTACGACCAATTGTTTCTAGTACGAAGTGAACGACAAGTGTTCTAAGCAAGTGGTTAGTGTCTATGTATAAACCACTGTTGCCTACACGAATCTCTAATATTAAGAACTCTTCAGAATTAGTTTTAAAAAAAGAAGTGGAAATTTCTTCAAGTTCTTTGATCTCAAGCTTCGACATCGTGTCAATGTATACAGATATTAATGCGAAAGCAGCTGAAGTTATTCTTGAAAATTTGGACTTAATTAGTGGTAAAACAGATCTGAAAGTCTGCGTAATTATGAATTTAGTACGGGTGTGTAATACGTCCTCTTATAGTTTGAATTCAGAAAGGAAGAAAGGAATTTCCACTTCTTTTGAAGACAAAAGAAATGGAAATTTCTTCAAGTTCTTTGATCTCAAGCTTCGACATCGTGTCAATGTATACAGATATTCATGCGATAGCAGCTGAAGTTATTCTTAAAAATTTGGACTTAATCAGTGGTGAAACAGATCTGGAAGTCTACGTAATTATGAATTTAGTACGGTTGCGTAATACGTCATCTTATTGTTTGAATTCAGAAAGGAATTTTTCGAACAGGTAAATGGTTTACCTATGGGGCCCCTGTAAGTCCATTATTAGCAAACATTTTATTGAAAATGTAGAAACAATAGCGTTAGAATCATACTTCTTAGAACATAATTTCTAAAGATAGAAGAAAAAGAGCAATCTGCTGATGACGGTTACTGTATATGTAATCGAAATATCCGGTTTTTTTTTTTTTTTTTTTTTTTTTTTTTTTTTTTTTTTTTTTTTTTTTACTGTGTAACAAAAGGATTTATCCCTAATTGAACTGTTATTTATCGTGAAATAAATGCAATTTAGTAGATGGATAGAGCTGAACCTGAGAACTAAGGAATTATAGCAAAATTGTTATTTTGTTAACAATAATTAGCATTTTTTATTAACTATAATTTTTTAACAATATTAACAATAATTAATTTATTAACAATAATTAATAATTTTATTAACAAAATTACAACTGCAAGAGAGCTGAAAAATAAAATACCAAAAACGTAAAGGGAGCAAAAAACCTTAAGCCCCTTTATAAGAAAAGCGGTAAGAGTGAGTGTGGCATTAGCTTCGTTTCTGAAGGGAGAAAATTACTTGGTATGAAAATATTTTATAGAATTAGAGATGCTGTAGAAAAAAAGTTTTAAGAGAAGAAAAGCATGGTTTTAGGAAGGGGAAAGGGTGCGTAGCCCAAATTTTCGTTCTTAGATTACTAATTGAGAAGGGCCTGTGTCATCAAACCCCTTTAGTATTCACTTTTATAGATTATGAATAAGCGTTTGATTCAGCCGACATAAGAGCTTTAGCGAAGGTCCTACCCTTGTATGGAATACCCACAGTTCATATATAATCCAGTATGATCATTCTCTATCTCACCCATTATAAAAACCCGGACCAGGGTGCGAGTGCTCCGGAGAACGTTTTTGCAGATATAAACATAGGCGAAGTCAGATTAGCGGGAATACTGGTTAGTCTGTTTCCGTCTGTTTCCCTCAAAGTGCATTGAAACAATCGGAAATAGACTAACCAATATTCCCGCAAATGCAGAAATAAGTGGGAGGAGCTTTTTGTTCGCAACGAGAACGAAGACCAGAAATGATCTGCGATAAGCTTACTGGTATATTCTGTCTACTGTGGGAATACCAGACAAATACACTAAAATTAGTATGAGAACAACATTGCTGTGCTTAAGGTACAAAATGAGGTTAGTAGCTGGTTTTAGATTGAATCACCAAGCAGGGTTGCATTCCTCACCCATTTTTATGGAATGTTTTGAAGGACTTTGTCCTAAGGAACACGGCAACGGCTATGAAGGAGCATGGAATCAGAGGGGCAAGTAACACTCTCCTATATTTACATTATTCTGATGAATCGAGTGTCCTAGATAAAGATGTTATCAAAAGAAATGATGATTTGGCGGTTTCGAGAGTTCCTGGAACAAGAACAGGATTGAAAATAGTTATTAAGAAGACCAAGTCGCTGAGATTAAATGAAGGTGAAGAGATGATGTTGAATAACTAGAAGATCAATCAAGTGGATAGTTTCACTTACCAGGCTAGTATTATTAGTAAAGATTGTGGGGGTAGTGAAGATGTTAAAAGAGGAATAGCCAAGGCTCAGGGTGTTTAATTCACAGCTGGAAAAAGTTTTGAAGGATGATAAATCTGCGAACTGAGATGGGGATGTTGGAAGCTACAGTGATGACATTGGTCAATCATGGTTCTGAAATACGGGTGATTCAGAAGGTGGAGAATTTGTTAGATGTTTTCTAGAGGAATTGGCTACAGATTGTTTTGGGTACCTGTCTAACTGACTGGATTTCAAATAATAAACTGTATGAAAAATGTGGTTCTATCCCGCTTTCTAGGGCTATAATAAGAGAAAGATTGAGATGGCTAGGACGTGTTCTGCCAATGAAGGATGACAGAATGCCAAAGATCATCATTTTAGTAGTCCATCTAGGGCCGTGATTCCCAACGTGGGGCGCAGATCCCACCGGTGGGGCATGGCAATATTTTTCTGGGTCAGGGACAGGACGTGCACCCTTCGGCTGACTATACTTTATAGCCTTAATTTTGAAAAAAAGAAATATTTTCCAGGTGAATGATGTTACATTCATTATGCATTAATAGGGCAAAAAAGATACAAGATAGTATTGTATTAGCGTCATATATTGTATAAAAGGTGTTGTATCCAGACAATATTTTTCATTAGTATAAAATTTGCCAAGAGGACGACCGCCCCCCCCCCCCCCCAAAAAAAAGGAAATACATAACCAAGTTAATGGTCTTTTAAGCTTCCTTCATATGAGTACACGTCAAATTTGGAAAAAAAATATTACGAGGGGGGCACCGGGATTTTAGCAATCCCTAGGTGGGATATGACCCGAAATCCGTTGGGAACCACTGATCTAGGGTCAACCGAAAAGCAAGTTGTCCCTGAATGGGTGGTCACAAGAAAGGTCAGAAGAAAGAATTTATAGGATTAGACCTTCTTGGGTGGACGTAAAAAGGGAAGCTCTGAACAGACTGACATGGAGGAGCAGCATGCACAGCTGTTTTGGTCTCAGGCGGCTTCGTGCTGCAGTAAGTTGTTAATAGTTGTAGTAGTAGTAGCAGTAATAACTATAAGATTAAATACCTGATATCTAGCGGAACAAAAACATGGTTTTGGTGTTGACCAAAGATACTGTGAGTTATACCCTACCAAATTCAAGAGAAGTTACAAAGTGGGAATTAAGGATGAACTTTGAATTTCCAAAATTTTCACTTCTATATAAACAATCTCATCAAAAAAACAATATTAATGTAGCGCATCTACCGCCAAAGCATTTTATCTACCACAAAAAAACTCTTCTAAATCGACATTTCGAAGGACCTCTATTAGAGGTAATATAAATAAATAATACTTTGTAATTAATAATAAATAAATATTTTGCATTTTCTTCAACTAACGCCTTCAACGGCTCTTTTAACTAGCATCATCAAAGAACCAATGAGAGTGAAATTAACATCTGGTTGTTATAACTGGTCAAGTGGAAACGTGCACATCTTAAAAAAAAATCTAAAATGTCTTAAAAAATATCTAAAGAAAAGTTTTAACATCTTAAAAAAAAAATCTTGAACATCTTTAAAAAAATTAGGAAACATCGGAATTTAATTTTAATTGAAAAACACCTAAATTGGCAGTTATGGAGTTTTAGGTAGTAGGGGGCACCAAATAAAAAAAAATAGACAACATGGGTGAAAAAATCAACAAAAAGAAGCTAGAAACATGTGGAAACAAACTGCTTAAGATGATGCAGCTTACCCTTACAAAAAAACTCTTCTAAATCGACATTTCGAAGGACCTCTATTAGAGGTAATATATATAAATAATACTTTGTAATTAATAATAAATAAATATTTTGCATTTTCTTCAACTAACGCCTTCAACGGCTCTTTTAACTAGCATCATCAAAGAACCAATGAGAGTGAAATTAACATCTGGTTGTTATAACTGGTCAAGTGGAAACGTGCACATCTTAAAAAAAAATCTAAAATGTCTTAAAAAATATCTAAAGAAAAGTTTTAACATCTTAAAAAAAAAATCTTGAACATATTTAAAAAAAATTAGGAAACATCGGAATTTAATTTTAATTGAAAAACACCTAAATTGGCAGTTATGGAGTTTTAGGTAGTAGGGGGCACCAAATAAAAAAAAAAAATAGACAACAGGTGAAAAAATCAACAAAAAAAAAGCTAGAAACATGTGGAAACAAACTGCTTAAGATGATGCAGCTTACCCTTGCAGCTGTAGCTGTCTATTAGAATCAACAGTTTGTTAGTATATGAATTTTTACAAGCAACAAGGAGGATCAAATTTAACTAATTAGTTTTACTTATTTATTTTTACAGTTCAAGCTAGCAATAGCGAGGAAGTTGTACTACCATGGTAAAAACTTCATAATTTTTAAACAGCAACAAAAAAAAAATCTTATGACAATTGCGGTTTTCAGGTATGAACAGACCTAAATCGGATGAAGATTTGCTAGATATTTTCCAGAGAAATTGCCAACGGATCGTTCTGGGTACCCGGCTGACTGACCGCATTTTAAACAGTAGGCTGTACAAAAAATATGCTTCAATCCCGCTTTCTAGGGCTACAATGGAAGAAAGGTTGAGATTTTTAGGGCATTTTCTGCGGATGAAGGATGAAAGATTGCCAAATATTGTCCTTTTCGGCCAACCGTCTAGGGCTAAACAGAAAGTAGGTCGTCCTCGGTTGGGGTTGGCGGATGTCATAAAGAAAGATCTAAAGGAAAATGGGAGCTTCCTGGGAAGGTGTAAAGAGGAAGATTTTGAATAGATTGGAATGGAGGAGGAGCGTGCGTAATTGTGTTGGCCTCAGGCGGCTTGGTGCTGCGGTGAGTTGTTAGTAGTAGTAGTAATAGACCTAAGATGAGTTCATGGGCGAAAAACGTTTTTATTTTATGTCCTTCATGCTTTCACGTCTTTAACGTTGTTATTGGTGTCAATGACAAACGGTTATATCGCTCGAATGCAAAGAAAACTCATCGCCTAAAATTTCAGACCCATGACCACCGGGTAGAAACAACCACATAGTCATTTCCAAGAAATAGATGGCCTGATATTCTGTACAGGTCCTAAGCAAGGCACGAATAAGATAATAAATATACCCGCGGTTGCTCAAAACCGCGTGTCCTGGAGGAGGATGGCTCTCCCGATGGTGGCGCCAAATCAGCAGAAGAATTAAGTCAAGTTGAGTGAAGCACCTTCAATTATAATTCTATGAACTAAGCTTACTGCTGTTAATCCAGTACTCGTTTTTTGTATGGATGATCTAATTAATCCGTTTAGATGAACATTCCCAAGACATGTAATATTTAAAATTAATAGACATCTCCAAAAAGGCGAGTAATAGTATCATGTGCTAACATGATGCGGACCTTTTCGAAGAAAAATTTTGTATCTTATTAATCTTGTAGATTGTATTTAGCAAAAAAAAATTAAAATAGAAAAAATGAATAGATAAACCATTCTTGAACGTGACAACGAAGGAAATAAATCAAAAATAAAAATGCAACCTGAGTTTCAAGCTCCATGACTCTTAGACGTAGTTCTTTCAGCTCCGCAACTGCTTCTACTTCCCTAAGCTTAGTTGTCACCAGCTCTTCCTCTGCTTTAGCTGCGCGTTTGGCGTCGTTGTTCTCCCAAAACATCAGCTTCTTTGGAGTGCTGTTTGACTGATTAGCCTCACCGTCTTTGACTGGCTCACTGTGGTATTCCTAGAAATGCACTTAATGAAACAGAAGTTAAAGAGACATTAGAGCAAGAATGAAGTGTCACGGAAGAAAATGGATAAGAGAGAAAAAGAGCAGAAAGACAGGCCAATAGAAAAGGAAATATAGAAACACCCCGCCCTGGAAGACTAAAAATGTGCAAAATTGTATCATATCGTTCTGTAAAAACATTTTTTTTGCCCCATTCCTTTCCCCAGACCCGGTGAAATCATAGAGGGCTCCCTCCGATGTTTGCAAGCACCATTAGGATTTTAATTCTAGCAATTTATCAGGATTAATATCTCTCCCAAAAGACAATGGTGTACACATAAGAGGGTTAAGATTGCTGGTCTGACATTTTTCGTGAAGAATTTCTATAATAAAAAGAAAGGGGGGGGGGAAAGAAAGAGGGGGAGAGAGAGAGAGAGAGAGAGAGAGAGAGAGAGAGAGAGAGAGAGAGAGAGAGAGAGAGAGAGAGAGAGAGAGAGAGAGAGAGAGAGAGAGAGAGAGAGAGAGAGAGAGAGAGAGAGAGAGAGAGAGAGAGAGAGAGAGAGAGAGAAACATTCATTTTGAATAGCCTATTTCAGTTTAGCCTAAGAAAAATTAGCCTCTGTTAAAGCCACTGAAACTCAAGGACAAGGGTTGTTTCCCTCCAGAATCGAAACTCTCAAAAGAAAAAAGAACGAAAGAAATGATTAATTTTTTGGGAGTGTACCCACAAAAATTTCCAGATTTAACTTCAAAAAACATTTGTTTTACATTAAAAGATGATTGTACAGTTTTCCCTGAAACACAGAGGAAATCAGCGTTCTGAAATCGAAATTGGCTTTGACTAATTTGCTCCTAAAAGAGTTGGAAATTAATAAATTCCAGCTTGGAAATACCATCACGTATTGAAAGAGTTGTCCCAAAACTCCTAAGAATCTAATAGTGCGAGATTCGAAGTAAAAATTAACAGTTTGCTGACTCTACATTTCTGGAAAAGCTACTCAATTTTTTTGATTTTAGTATCTTCCATAATAATGGACTAGAAAAAAAGAAAGAGCAGATAATTGAAAATGAAGTAGCTAACACCAAAGGAAACATTTCATTAGAATGACGTAATTTTTTTCTAAACAATGATAAGGAAAATGATTACAATAATAAAGTAAAAACATTCATGACAAAAAGAAGTTTCGGTGGCAACAATTCATAAATTATTGTTAAAGCACATATTTGAGTCAGATCAGTGAAAGACATTGACTCTTTGATATGTTTACTTTGATCCTTCGAAATGTTTACCATGGGTCTCCAAGATAAACATAAGTGCATAACAGTCCAAATCTCGGATGAAGGGGGCTAAAAGACTTCGTGTATTTAGACAACAATAATTAAAAACAAATCCTACCCTGGGGAGGGAGAGGGGGTCAGATGATTTTTAAAAAAACAGTGTATCAAAATGAGAAAATATTTATGCATTCTCCAATATATTTAAACTGTTTTTTGTGTGTGTGTGGGGGGGGGGGAAGCACCTGGGTTATTTTGGTCTAGCGTCAAATCTGCTTGGAAGTTTACAGCAAAGTTGTAATCAAATAATAAGGCTTTTACTTCACATAGAAATTAAAAGTAGCATAAATTCTTCAAATTATTGCAGAGACATCCTCTTTAATACGAATGTTATAGGGTGTAAAACTTACAAACGGCATTACCAGTGCAACTTTGTGCAGAATTAACCGTGCAGTATTGCACAGCAGCAGTGCAGAAAAAAGTTACAATTCCCTTGCTTTCCTTTTGAAAAGAAAAGTAGTATAAATTCTTCAAAGTATTCCCTTCCTTTCGTTTTTGCCAAAGAAAGCACATTAATAAATTTGCTTCAACACAAAAGCCAAGGAGCTTGTAAAGGATTTCCTATCAAATTAGAAAGAACTAGAAGAGATTTATGAATTTGGATCCGAAAGTCTCCAATAAATTCAAAATCAATAGTAAAAGTTCTCTCCTTTAGAAGAAATTAGAAAGACATTACTGGTAAGATTTTGAATTTTAAAACTTTTGTATGACTGTGATAAGGAATTTCCGATCGCTTTAGAAGTATTGAGATTACGCATTTTAGATTACAGAAGTATTAGATACGCATTTTAGATACATTTTAGATACCGTGAGTTGTTGTTGTGCCTACTGAATTTTATACGGAATTCCCGATCGCTTTAGAAGTGTTAATATTACGCAATTCAGATTGCAGAAGTATTAGATACGCATTTTAGATACTGTGAGTTGTTGTTGCGCCTTCCTCAGAGATAGAGCAAGAGGAATATTGCGTTTTTTTTTTATGAGATTTGTAAGATAAATTGACAATTTTCGACGTAAAACCTTTAATTAGGTGTTGTTTTCTTAGACCACACTGCCGTTCTACGACGAACAAATAAACATTCAAATGGGGATAAATCCATTTATTTAGACAGTGAAAAAAAACAGGCAGAAAAGTCCAGATATTTCGATCACATATACAGGGACCGTCTTCAGTAGAAATACTAAAATAATAAAATTTAAACTAGTATTTCTACTGAAGACGGTCGCTGTATATGTGATCAAAATATCTGGACTTCTGTACCTGTTTTTTCACTGTCTGAATAAATGGATTTATCCCAAGTTGAAAGTTTTTTTTGTTCATAAATTGACAAGGACACCAAAATAATATCCCCCCCCCTCGGTCCCCTCTGGATCCAATTAAGCTCTATTCATACCTCAAAACCGTGATTTTCTTAAGATTTTTCCTTAGGTTGTTTAAGGTTGATTCAAAATTAAGAAGTTTTATCGCAGTACCACGTTTTTGTCAGTGTTTCTGCGTCAAGCAGTGAAAAGGAATCAGCCGAACTAATAAGTTTTTTAGCTTTTGTTATTTGTCTTTACTATACCTGCCACAGATTTTTTTTTTATTTTTTTTTAATGTTTTTTTTAGATGCACAAAGTTTTAAAAGTTTCCAATGAACTAATTCAAACAATCAAATTCATTTTCATTATTGTTGGTACTTTACCAATATCCCAAGATTCACTTGCGAGAATTCTTGATAAGAAAGAATCTATAGATATTACATTACAATAACATATATACCCAAGATGTTTTAAGGATAATATCTTATTCTTAAGGTCGCAAGCAGGGCGGTAGCCCTATTACTCTCTACCGAGTACAGGTTTTTCCTAAAACCCTAGTACCAGACAACTATTCTCACAAATATCATGAAAAGTAATTTACAAAGCTAATTCAAACTTTTTTTTTATTCATTGATTGTATTATTCTTTTTTCTCTTGGAGGAAGCAAGCAGCGTTTCAACTTCTAAGATTTCTGCTATAGATCTACAGCTTCTTAAATTGCAAGTGAAGAATTCTTGTTTCACATTATCGGTTTTCATTTTCAGAAGTGCAAAAATGTTTCAAATATCGGTTTTACTGGATTGTGGATATGGTTTTACATCAGGCACGTACGCGTCATTTTAAAAAAGGGGGGGGGGTACAATAATAAAAACAAAATTCATTTGTTAATTTGAACGACAACTACCCTGAGATAAAGGAAAATTTAGGATTTTAGAGGGGGGCAGACTTGTCCCCCCGTACATCCCTGTTTCAAGTGGTGACGCCCAGGATTCTAGAAAAGGTGGAGCAATTAAACATTGCCCTATTTTTTTGTAGTTGAAATTGGAGTCTCATTATGATGTAGTCTTGGCCTTTATAAATCAATGCCTCTTCAAATTCAATCAGACAAAGTCCACCTTTTATATTTTGAAGTTTAGTTGTAAAAAGAACTTGACTGAGTTACATCTCCATAAGAGTGTTTTCTCTTAATTCCCTTGAATCAGGGAATATAAGTTTAAGAATCAAGTAAAAAAAATCTTAAATTTACTTGAAAGATTATTTTCCAAAGTATAAGGAAAAGGTCTTATAGATGATAAAACCAAAAGAGTATGGGAAACTGATACAGATAAATCATCTTTAACATGGGTGTGATAGCGAGTGAAAGTTACTAACGGCGTGGACAGTGCAGCATTGCGCAGCCAGAGTGCAGAAATAGCGACAAGAAACATAAAACCTAAAGAGTGTGGGACATTGATACAGAGACATCCTCTTTAATATGAATGTTATAGGGTGCAAAACTTACTATCAGCATAGCCAACACAGCGTTGTGCAGAAGTAACCGTGCAATATTGCACAGCAGCAGTGCAGAAAAAAGTGATAAAGAAAGTAAAAGATGAAGAGAATGGGAAACATATACAGAAAGATTTTTCCAATTCAAGTATGATATAGAGTGTAGAAGTTACTAACGTCATGGACAGTGCAGCATTGTGCAGCAGCAGTGCAGCAAAAAGCGACAAGGACAATAAAGCCTAAAGAGTATGGGACAGTGACAGAGAAAAACCCTTTTTAATATGGGAGTGATAGAGAGTGTAAAAGTTACCAGCAGCGTAGACAGAGCAGCATTGTGCAGCACAACTAGGACAATTACAGACAGCCTTAATTTGAAATGTACTAAAATTTAGACTTCAATGAAAGTAATCAAAGCTTATTTGAATCCAACAAAAAATTTCTTGTCATTAGGCAAATTCTTTAGTTTTTAAACTCTTTTTTGCTTTAATCACTAACTTTACTTTAATGAGCTAATACTAATTTATTAATTACAATTATTTATTGACTAAGCTAGTAACTTAACCAATTTTAATAGTTGTTTATTTTCAATTTACAATTGCAAATTATTTGTTTTACAAATTATATTATATTGATTATAAAATTATTACAGCTAGATTAGTATGAAGAATATAGATGAGTGTAAATATATAGACAATACCAACTGAACCACTTTGGCAAAATAAGTTCTTTGACTTTCGTCCCAGTGTATAGCAAGAGACCGGAGAAATTATAGCTAGTAGTTTTAATTTGGTTTTATAACGGCCCTTTACGATTAAGTCAGATATCACTAGATGGTGTAGGCTGTCTTCTTTTCCTCATAGAAAATTTTAGAAGCTCCAATACTCCTTACCATCATATTGGTCGTTTATACCACAATACTTAAAATCTAGCAAGATTATCCCCTTTAATTTTTATTACTTTACACCGAAATTAAACGAAAAAAAATCTAACAACATATTTTTTGTAATTTTCAGACTAACGGAAGTATCTTAACAACCTCCCCCCCCCCCACCCCCTCCTGAGACACGAAAGACAAATCTATGCCTTTTACCTTTTTTATGTTATGTAGCCAATTTTTGTCGTTCAGGTTATAACAACATACCAAACGTCAAATTGACCATCTCGCCGACTAAAACCGAAAAGCCTTTAACATGTAAGTACTCTCAACTGCGGACTTGTCACAACTTTAAGCCATCTGAGAGCTATCTAAATCTGGGCCACATTATTTCAATACGATGTTTTCAACGAATAACTGTCTAGGATATTTCTATTTTCTTCTTTAACTTTGATGAACAAATCTTTAAAAATCATAACGATAAAAAAAGAAAAAGAATAAAAAAACACGAGTCTTTAGAAGTTTTTTTCTTTGAGCATTTAGCATAGTAATTATAGGTCATAATTCTTTCAATACTGTGTTTATCAACGAATTAACGTCTAGATATTTTGTTGTCTTCCTTAAGAACATATCTTAAAAGGTCATAACGATAAATAAAGAAGAAAAACAAAAAACACGAACCTGTAAGTGTTTTTGCCATTGAGCACTAAGTTCAGCAATTCTGGGTCGTAATTCCTTCAATGCACAGGTGGCTTCAGCTTCACGGAGCTTCACTGCAGCCAACTCTTCCTGAAGTAAAGCGATAGATTCTTCTGGTCTCCTTTCCCTTAGCGCTTTCTTCTCTTCTTCGGCATCTTGTAATTGAGATTTCAACTCACGAATAACTGCTTCCATTTCAGCTTGTCGAAGCCTTCCACCAATTAACTGGAAAACAGTACAAAATAAACAAAGCTAGGACGGAGTGAGAGACACACAGGGTGAGGTCAAGGATAAACCAGATTACAGTCACTAGTCAAGACCTGAAAGCATAATAGGGTATCTACAAAGAGTCCTGAGAAATTTAAGTGTAATTTGAGACCTTCTTGCACCTAATCTTTTTTTTTCAAGCAGTAGTGGTAATCAGACTCTTTGGGAAAACGAGTTGAAGTAAAGCCATATAATTAGTCGAACTTACAATGAACAGATATTGCTATGAAAGAATGAGTGAAACCTAAAACAAACAGATTTTCAAATCAATAATAAATTCAAAATTAAAAAGAACAGAAATTACCAAAATAAGAGTTGGGCTGCCGCAAGCGCCCCCTCCCCCCGTCATTAAAGGGATAAGTGTCACTTTTACTCAAGTAACAACAGCATATATTTTGAAGAGATGTGTTTTTAGTAACAACCATAAACAGAAAAAAAAATCAATTAGATTTACAAGAAATAAGTTTAGCTGAATTATTTTAGAAGGAAACCATTAAAACAAAGAACATAAAAATGTATTCAAATACAAATCAAGTTTAACACTAGGAGCCTTTGAGTAGGCTACTTTACACCTTCAATTAGAAAGGATGGAGACGGAGGGATGGCTGCTTTGGCCACCCATTCATACATATTGAAATGATCCGGCTCAGGAACATGCAGCAAGCCATCTTCCTGCAAAAAATATTAGTTAGGTGGGGTTTACTTACTTATTTACTTAAGACGAGGCACAGGATACTAAGCCCAACTTGGCACCAGGAAGCTTTAGGACCAGGCTCTGCCAAAGTGATCTGTCCTCTATCTGCAGACGAATAAGTTGAAGCCACGACTTGTTCCGCGGGTAGCCATATTTCCGGACCTGCATAGTGGTTCGACGTCCTACTTTACAACGTTCTACCATGGCCTGATCTGGCCTCCCATTTGTTTTTCTTCCAGGAGGAGTGAGGCACCGCAATAAGGACCTGCCGTGTTAGGGTCTCCTTTGGGCGTCGCATTACATGACCAAGCCACTTCAGACGTCTTTTCTTGATCATACTTGACGTTGTAAGTTTTTGTCCACACATCTTCATGAGCTCGTGGTCGCTGATCTGTTGCGACCGTTTGATGTTTTAAATAACTCTTAAGACATCTCCAGTCGAGAATGTCTAGTTGTCGTTCTTCCTCTGCCTTTATTGGCCAGGTCTCGCAGCCGTATAGAGCGTACACATGCCGTGTTTATTCTATGTTTTCTTTTGTGCTCAATTTCTCGTTTCGACCACAGG
The DNA here is from genome assembly GCF_049724085.1 of Artemia sp. Qi Xiang Cuo. Taxonomy (NCBI): domain Eukaryota; kingdom Metazoa; phylum Arthropoda; class Branchiopoda; order Anostraca; family Artemiidae; genus Artemia; species Artemia sp. Qi Xiang Cuo. The sequence goes on from NC_142811.1 coordinate 9,585,050, forward strand.
GTTTTGCGCAGTTGCCAGAAAGCAAACTAGGTTTTGCTAATCTGAGCTTGGACTTAATTCGATGTTCCACCCTTAGTTCCATAAGTGCTCAAAGATATTTAAGCTCTTGAACTCTGTCAAAAGGGTCTTTATTAAGACGCATAAAAGAGTTGGTATTATTCTCGGTTGAACCCCTTCATCACCCAAACCCCATCTTACTGTAATTTATTTTTCAAATAAAGATGGCTTACTGCATGTCTTTAGCTTCTCCTAAAGACAGGTTCTCTTCTAGGTTCCCTTAGCTTCTCTTCTAAGTTCCCTTAGCTTCTCTTCTAAGTTCCCTTGGCTTCTCTTCTAGGTTCCCTTAGCTTCTTTTCTATGTTCCCTTAGCTTCTCTTCTAGGTTCCCTTTGCTTCTCTTCTATGTTCCCTTAGCTTCTCTTCTAGGTTCCCTTAGCTTCTCTTCTAGGTTCCCTTAGCTTTTCCTCTAGGTCTTATTAGTTTCCCCGTTATATAGACAGAAGATCATCGTTTGATCCCAATTAAGAAATGATGCACCATATTTCTACAAAATATTGTGGTGAGAGGAGCGGTGTGACTGGAGCGACTGTGACCCAGTTTATATTGCTAAACAATGCACATGTAAGATTGTTACGCAATTTTCTATTTAAAAAAGCGCAACATGCCTACTATTTTGTTAGCAAAAACCATGACAGGAGGAGGGCTGTTGGGGGAGCCAAGGGACCCCTTTGTGCCTCCAATCATGCTAACAGGAAATCATTACAAGTTTTCAATTGAACAAGGGGCTGTCTGGCTAGCTTTCTGCTAAGAAAAAAATTGCAGGGAAGAATAAGTGCAGCTTTGGTTAATTGCACACAGTCAGAAGAGCTCGGTTTTGTACTGAGCCATGAATTAGCTCGTTTTACACAGGGGCCTGCGAAAATTTTTCGTGGATGGCACGGGGGAGGGGGGGGGGGCAGACACAAGTAATTTTCCCCAATAGTGTCATAGTCGCTCCAAAACACTAAATCATTTTCCATCTTTAGTATCCCAAGGGGGGGGGAGATCCCCGGTCTCCCATGTTATAAACTGCTTGATGAACAATTTCTCAAAGACTTGCGAGTTATTTTTGTTCGGTGAAACCAGTTGGCAATTTGAAATCAGTCTTTCTTTTGTGTACTTCTTATTTTGTCTCCTAGCAATAAAATAAATTGCTAGAACAATTTGTCAGCTACATTTCTTGTGGTTTTATTATCCTGATACTAAAAAGATCTTCACTTTGGATAAATATATATCTAAGATAAAAAGAAACTTTTTCCGTCATATTTCCCAGAGAGAATAATAATGGAGATGGAACTTTTAACCCTCTAGCTACTAAAACTTAATATCATTTTTAGAATTCTTTTATCTCGTAAAATGAACAAAGAAAGCTGCGATAGAAATTTCTATAGGGAAAGTTGGGCCAGGTCTTTGGTTTTTGAGATATGCTAAGTTTTTTTTTAATTGTGATAAAAAACGAAAGATTATGGGAAAGAAAAGGCATAAATGTCTGGAGGGTCATTTTTCGTGTTTTGAGAGTTTGAAACCTTTTTTAATTCAATGAGCCGTTTGAAATTTGAGAAGTGTGCCTTAATTTATGATGACAGCTATTATTTTTTTATTATTATTTTTATAATAATACGAGTTTATTATTGCCTTAGCTTTATTAGTTTTACTATCTCTAAAAAAAAACTAAGAGACGGCGTATCAGGATTATAGTTGTGATATTTTATTATTTTTCTCTTTCCATTTTATCAATAATTTGGTCGTTCAAAAGGTATAACCATATGTTTTCATTTTTGTAATAAACCATTTAACTTATCTTTACTGTCGTTTCTTAGCTTTACTACTTAACCTACTACTAATTACTTATTCTGTCTAACATTCAACACACATTTTCAAAAAAAAAATGTTATCACGAAAGCAAAAGAATCAGTGCCCCGGATTAGGGGAAGGGGGAAGGGAGACGTAATACTTCATAGAAGGGTTTGTGTGCACAAAATTTCCCATTTTTAATCACGTTCCCATATGCAGCTATAGTTAATGTGGTAAATAGCCAGTTGAGGGTCCTAAAACGGATTAACTTTCATAATTTTTTTTGTTACAATTAAAGAATCATAATATTGAGTCACCCCATAGTACCACTGTTCCAAAAAACTTCTTAGAATAAAGGGAGATTAGGGGAAACACCCCTCCCACCCTATTTACCAAGATAATGTTACACTGAAATTTAGGAGACGTGGGGCTAAAACAGCAGTTTTTGAGGCTTCCAGCAGACTCTTGCAAGCCAGCTCCTCCATGGCGTAATGGTTCCATATAGTTATTGGAAAGATCAAGGTCCACTTTCCACATTTCTGGAAGATTATATCAACAGAAAATGTCTCTGTAAATAAGCATAAGACTTAACCTTTTCAAAGAAGCCAGAATATTTGGAAAGGTGATATTTTATAATTATATAATTTTTACGTTTTAATTCAATATAATTATAAAGCCTGGATTTTGGAGGGCTTAAACACCATAACCAATAGTATCAAGTTATAAAATAATAATTAATAGTGATCAAAGGGTAAGGTGAAATCAAAAGTACACAAAAAAGAGTGTGAGTTTCATCAAAAACAAAAAAGAAAAATATTAAAAAAGTAAATATGAAAAAGGGAAAAAGAGATGGGCTCAAAAAGAAACAAAAGAGCACGAGCCATTGAGGAATAAGTTTTTAAATAATACAATTTTTTTACATAAAGCTGTTTAAGCGTAAATTAAAATTTAATAGTTTGCAATCACATATGAGGGGGAGGAGTCATCTTAATAGATGCATTTTTTTTCTATAATCAAACTGTAGTTTGTACTAAAAGTAGCCAGAGTAACTGTAGAGTGAACTTAAAATAGAATATATATATATATATATATATATAGAAAAAATTAATATATATTATTATTTAGTTATTATATATTAATATAAATTAATATATAGAAAAACATTCCAGCCTTCCCTCGCCCCGAAAAACAGAGATACCAAATTGGAAAGTGATAAGTGATATCTTTTTTTTCATATGAGATTTTAAGTTTTTTTTTATTTTCTTGATATCCAGGGAGAAACTAATTCAAATCTTCATATATACTTGCCATCTAGGGGAATATAACTAAAAATTGTCAAAAATATTCTCTATTCGACTTACCATCCAGGGGAAACCTAGTCCAAGATTCTCAATACTTTTTCCTTTTTCCATCCTCCTTTTTCCATATTCTCCTTTTTCCATCAAATAAAACCAAGTCACATTTTATGATAGATTTTCTAAACCAGCGTGTGATTTTTCATCTAAACACTAGTTCTCCATCAAGGGTGCCAGGAGTATTCCCCGAAATTAAAAAAAAATTCTTTTTTTTCGAAAGCCTTTCTGTCCCTCGTAGCCCAGTGTCCACTCTTACGAACTTTAAAATCAGTCACTGCATATATATGTAAAGTATATTTACGAGATCCCCTTATTCACTTATAATTTACTGCTCTCCTTCTTCTACTGAATGAAAGTTAATTTTACTGCAATTCAAACATGTATTTTTGAGGTTGTTCCCTTTCCTAAACCAGAAAATGGTAGATTCTTGTTTCATTACAATTCAAGCAATTTTCATCCATTAGAAAAAGCTTTGAAAACAACTGAAAGTGCGAAGGATTCCTTCCAGTTTAACGCGCACCAGGTCACCCCCTCCAGGGGAAACCTAGGTATGGTAAAATTCTAAAGCTATGGTAAAAGGTATGGTATCAGGTATGATAAAATTTCTAAAGCTATGGTGAAAGGTATGGTATCAGGTATGGTAAAAGTTCTAAAGCTAGGTTTCCCCTTCCAGGGGAAACCTAGTTCAAGACTCTCAATACTTTCCTGATTGTATATCTTCCTCTAATTCTGGAAAATCCGACAAAGTTTTTGTATTACTTCTTTTATTGTCCTTACCATTCACCGTGAATCTAACCTATCCTGATGCACCTGATGCAATATCATCGATATTTGGAGGTTAGTGTTATAAATTATATGAATATTAACCAGGGTTGTGGAGTCCAATTCGTGGAGTCAGAGTTCTAGTAAATTTTTGCTGAACAGAGTCGGAGTTGAAATCGGTATATTGAAAATGTCTGGAGTCGGTCATAACTTATAAAATCTTGTTAGATTAAGCTTTAAAACATCCCTGTGGCGTCGGAGTCAGAGTCGGAGTCGTTATATTGAAAATATCTTGAGTCGGGATTGGTATATTGAAAACGCCTTAAGTCGGAATTGGAGTCGGTACAATGATAATGTCTCGAGCAGGAGCTAAATTTGAAGTTGGCTATAACTTATACAATTTAGTTAAATGAAGTTTTAAAATGTGATTGGGGAGTCGGAGTTTTAGTAAATATTCGCTAAATGGAGTCGGAGTTGGAGTCGACATATCGAAAACGTTTTGAGTCAGGGTAGGAGTCGATTATATAAGACGACTCCACACCCCTGATATTAATAACGGGATTGAACGCACTTTTGAAAACCTTGAAGGAATCCCTCATAAAACACCAAAAGAACATCCAACAAAATAATCACAAAACTATAAAATCAGATCTTCATAAAATCATAAAATTCTACCTGCTCTTGGAGACATTGAACCAATTCCTCTTTTTGTTTCATAAGTTCAGCTTGCAAAGAAGGATACTGTACTCCTGTTCCATCGCTGCTGCACTCTAGTGAAGAAGAAGGAGAACCAGACTCTGGATTATTCTTTTCTTCAACATGTCTCAGTTTTTCCTGAGAACAAAAATAGTTAGACCAAGGATAAACTGGACAAGTGTGTGCATATCTGATAAGAAAATCCACTTTATATCCCTACAGTCCCATGGAAAACACATTTCCTCTATTTTTTTCCAAAAAAAACCTCTAAATGGAAGCCACTGATTTTAGTAAGACACGTCCAAAGTTGTTTGCAGTTACCCTTAGCTCCAATATGAAAACCAATAAAAGTGAGCTAAAAAGCGAAAAGAAAGAGAAAGGGAGAAAAAGGAAGAAATAGACTTGTGCTCCCTTTAGTTTGGCAGTGGAACTTAAAAATCAAAGCAACTGAATTTCATAAAAATCATTTAGAAGGTGTATTTAGGTACCCGAAATTTCAATATGAATAGCATTACAGGTGAATTAAAAAAGAGAGAAAAAAAGCTGCCCTTTAATGTTACAGAAGATGTTAACATAAAACTCGTAATTTTAATAAAAAGCATTCCGAAATTGTCTAGAAATACTCTAAGTAACTATATAAATATAATATACAGGAAAAATAAACAGCGAAAAAAAATGTTTAATAAAACTTTTAAGGAGTTGCCTGATATATTTGATGTACCCTGAAAAACAATATAAATATCATGCAGTGTAAAGCTTCTTAAATTTTGCTGGTTAGAAAAAACGTTGAATGTTTTGTTTCATTTCAATCTTTTAAACTAGGACATAAATAGTGAATTGAAAAGAACAAAAACACAATTACAAGAGCAAAAAGAAAGGGGGAAAAATGAAGAGACTTGTACGTCTTTGATTTTGGCAGACACGTTCGCATCCTACACATAACGATGTAATTCTAGAGATAGAGAAGGGATACAGAAAAGCAGAAAAAGGATATGGGTGTTCTAAAGAAGAGCAAAAAATGCGAAAAAAAAACGATAAAAATATAAACATATGCGTAACTTAAGGTCCAATATAAATAGCAAATATAGGAGAGTTGAAGAGTACGACGGACCAAAAATTTATAAATTTCCTTTGAAACGATATGCTGCAAAAACTCACGTCTTGGGAAAACAAAAAAACGTAAGCACAATATCCAAAATGCATAATATCTGGGACAGTGGCACAAATTCATGAAAATGTTGGAGGGGGACGAGGGGCAAAATATATAGTTCAGAATCTGCGAGGGATATTTTTTTCAATGAAAATACAAAAAAAAAAAACAGCCTTTATCAATGAAAATACCAAAATCATAGTTTTCAAAATCTAGAGGGAGGCCCACACTCCGCCTGACTCCCCCCCCCCCATTGGCGCCACTGATCCAGGGGTGCATCAATATTCCTTGTGTAATACTTTCATTTTTACAAATCATATCGTATTAAAAAAAGCTTTGTTTGAAAAAAAAAAGAATTAAAAAAAAGAATACTAAAAAAAGCTTAGGAAACCATTAAATTTTTTAAAAAGAAAATTGCACTTGCTGAGCGTTCAAAAAGTTTCTTTTTCGATATGGACTTGCATTTATATTCCCAAGATACAAGTTTCGTGTGCTAGAGCGGTTGAAAAAAATTATTTTGGAAGCTCACCCTTTTGAAGAGGCATAAGACAAAAAAAGAAACCAACTTGTGTCTCCTTAAGTTTTGCAGTCATCTCAGCATCCCGCTGTCTCATTGCATCTAATTCTCGCTGAAGTTGGAATGCTGTTTCTTCTTGATCCGCACGACTAACTTGACCTCGTATTAATCTGTCAGCTAATTCACTCGACTCTGTCTCCAGCATGCTGACCTTCTGCCGCAGTAGACGATTTTCTGCCCGCAATCGCTGCCAATAAAATCAATTACTACTGTACTACTAAAACTAATCGCAACAAAAATCCACTCGAGGCGAACTAACAGTTAAGTAGCGTCAGTTTTTCGGCTATGGTCACCACGAGTGTCAATTAGGGATATCCCCCCCCTTCTCCTTCCAAGCAAAAAACACAATTACGAATCCCAATGGCGGTTCTGGCCTCTCTTGCACCCGGTGAAAAATCTTGATTAGCCCCCCCCCCCCAACCACGTCTCCCATAAAAATTTGAGGCTAAATTTTAATAGTATTTTCATTTATTGACGAAATTATTTTCAATTTGTTAATCAATTAATATAATTCGGTTTGCTTTCCCTATTTTTTTTTGGGTTGTAGTATTCAATCAAGAAGGCTACATAGTTCTATTTTTGGAATGAGTGTTTTTTTGTTAGTGTAACTTCTAGTGTTTATTTGACTGAGCTAACTCGATGTTGTAATGTGTCTGTCTAGTGTATGGTCCACTAGGGTCCAATACATATTCTATTTCTTCTATTTGATCTTCTATTCTATTTCTTCTGTGTTTTATTTCTTCTATTTATTCTTCATCTTCTATTTCTTCCATGTTTTATTTCTTCTATTTAGCTTCTATTTATTCAATTCTATCTATTTACCTATAGTTCAATCCACAAGAAGACAAGTTGACGTCTCGTTCATTATTTATTTTGTTATTATTAATTATTCGTTCGATTTGTTTAATGCATCCTCGAGTCGGCTTTATGTGAAATTTTGATTTAAATAATTTTTTATTGACCTATTTTGATTTTCTTACCCTTAAAGACGAATTCAACCCATCTGGGCGTGTGATACCTGATTTAAAAATAAAGAAATATCGTTCTTACAAAATCTTGTAAAGCTGTGCTTCTCACCTCACATGCATGTCACTAGCTCCCTTCCCCCTGCTTAAAAATCAGGGTCTCCTTTCTACAGGGGCTTGCTGATATCAACTTTAAATTGATAAGTGACAAAATATGCTTGGTCCATTTTGTGGGCTTCTAACGCCCCCAAAACGTTCTCCTCTTCTCCACAGATCGTGAGCTCTCGTTAGTCCACAGAACGGCTCCGAGAAGTTTGAAACTGATCGCAAAATAAAACTTATTTGCCCAATTTTTGTCTTTGTCAGAGGTGGTTTTAGGGGGAGGGGACAGAGGGGGCACTCGCCCCGGGTGCAGAAATTTTAGCGGCACAAAATTTCAAATAAATAATCAAACAGTTATACTCATTTTGTAATTTTTGAAATTTTATTTTCATTCAAATATATTAGAGGGTGCGGTTAATAAATGAAAATAATTAATAAATTATTAATTAATTAACAAAAAGATAATTAAATAATTTAAAAGATAATTAAAAATAATAATTCACTTTTATAATTAAGAATCTATTCAAATAACACTTTTGAAAATGGTACCTAGCTCTGCGCTTTTCAGAATCCCAGGATTATTCCTTTATACCCTGTAAATATCTTGCCCCAGTTCCTTGCGAACCTGGCACTCTTGAATTAAAAATTATACTACTATATAAGTAAAGAAAAAAAGTGAAGTCTTTTATGCGTTATTTCTATTACTAAAATGGTGAATTAACGCCTATTTGAAAATCATCAGTCGCAAGTTACAATAAGGCATGTATCCATAAATTAGTTTCGACTTAATTAATAAATTATCAATGTTCATTATTTATTAAAATATATAATTAAAACGATTAATTATTATTAATATATTTTAAATTATTAAATTAATAATATTTAATGTAATTAAATAATTACTAACAATTAATTAATTATCTCCATAAACAAATCTGTCGCATGTTACAATAAGGTATGTATTCATAAATGAATTTCGGCTTAATTAATAAATTATTAATTATTGTTAATAATATATAAATATATAAATTAATAATATTAAATGAAATAAATTAATTAATTAATTGTATCCATAAATAAATCTGTCACATGTTACAATAAGTTATGGATCCATAAATTAATTTCAGCTTAATTAATAAATTATTAATGTTTATTATTTATTAAAATATATAATTAAAATTACTAATAATTGTTAATAAACTATAAATTATTAAATTAATAATATTTAATGTAATTAATTAATTATTAATTGCAATTAGTTAACTGTATCCATAAATGAATCTGTCGTATGTTACAAGTATACATAAATTAATTTCGGAAAGAGAATACATTTGAGGATTAGCCTAAATTTGCCTAAATAGCAACAAGCAGGAAAATGATTAAATCTAAGAAAATATGGGCAAAACCATAAAAATCATGAGATGTTGGGGAGGATCAAAATACAACAAATTATTTTTAAATTTATATGAAAATACGTCGATTCCTACCAGTTTAACCTAATTTTCCTTAGACTTTCCAAGACTTAGTTCGTAAATGTTCCTGTATTTTCGTATTGTAATATGGTTTAGGCGACTTGACTATTTTACATCTTTTGGAATTTTTCAATCTCTTCTTTATTTCCTATTTCATCTCCCCTCTCTAGATCACTCGCTGTCTATTGGTTTTAAGTTGCTTCGCTTCGTATCTCACAAGCTAAGCTTCTTCGATGAAAACTTCTGGTTTCCTTTGGGGTTTTTTAAATTCTGGATACGATCTAGTTACAGTCAGGTCGTTAATTTGCATCTTTTTCTGTTTTTCAATCTCCTCATCGATCCCATCCTTGCCATCTCTCTTTCTCATCCCCCTCTCTCTCTCTCTCTCTCTCTCTCTCTCTCTCTCTCTCTCTCTCTCTCTCTCTCTCTCTCTCTCTCTCTCTCTCTCTCTCTCTCTCTCTCTCTCTCTCTCTCTCTCTCTCTCTCTCTCTCTCTCTCTCTCTCTCTCTCTCTCTCTTGATTATTTCTTTGATTTCTAGCGTCTTAGTTACTTAACTTGAGTTTATCAAATTTGTAGGAGTTATGGTACTTGTAAGATATGCCCCCTGCCTAATATTCTTCTAATATGTTTCTCTGACACTTAATCCTAATAAAATATACCAAAGTAAGAGAAAAATATTATACTTTAGAAACAAATTTGAGCTATATATTTGCACATTAGGGGGGGGGGGTGTTGGTAAAGTATAGCGGGTCTGCATGCCTAATGTGTTAGATAAAATTATTCAACATATTATGAAGTAAGAATATTTTTTCTAACTTCACACTCTCCAAATACTTTAACCCCCCCCCCTAATGTGCAAAGATATAGCCCAAATTAAATATTTTTCATCTATTCTGTCACTTCTCTGTGTCTTGTCTCACGCAAAGCTAAGATAAACTGAGGAAAAAAAACGGTCCTATAATGCGTCATTGAATGAAAACTTGAGTGGTAGGGGGTTTAAATACAAGTACCGGAATTATTATTGTTCATCCATAATTTCAATAAAAAATACAACCTGATTCCCAACAAAATAAAACTGGGAGAAAAAAATTCCCGCTCACTATCACTGTCAGATAATATGTTCAAAGAAAAAAAGTATACTATTATCTCCCAGATACATTTACTTGTCGTGTTTTTATGACTAGATTACAAATTTTTACTACTCCACAGCGGTGTTGCCAACGCAGTGCAATTGGACCGTTTTTGGTACAATTTCGAATCCTGGCACAATGCAGTACATTTGGAATATTTTTGGTACGATCAAATTTTCCGGTACACACACTGGTTTTGCTTGCTCCTTTTTTTACTCAGATATCAGTTGCAAGTTTTATTTTATTGAAAATTTTCTACTTGTTACGGCAAACAACTGCTGTTCAGATGGTACAAATTAGTCTCTTACGGTGCAATTTTAGTCGAAAAAATGGTAGAGCATATTTCAAAGCGATGGCAACGCTGCTCCACAGAACATAAAAAAGTTAAACGTTTATTCCCCGATAGGAAAAGATAACAGACGCCTCACATATTTGCTTAAATTGCTATAGAAAAGTAATCATCCGGTAAATTTAACTAAATAAAACTCACTTTCATTCATCATCTTGGTTTGCATTTTTAAAGTATTTTATGAAACTTCATCTCTTTAAAGAATCTAGTCTAATAAAAAAAAAGAAAAAAAAAAAAAAATCAAATATCCATTTAGCGATATGGGATTCGTTATATACCGCATTCCTAAGCAAAAAATCTGGATTTCTAGAAGCATTAGCTTCTCCCAATATGTATTTTAATCCACCAATAATATCCATGAACAAATAAAATTAGATCATTAACTGTCTTTCTAAGCCTAAAATCTGCGCTTCAAGAAGCCATAGCTTCTGCTAATAAACATTTTAATCTACTGCAGCCACTCAAGATACATCTTGTGTGACTGGAAGCTTTTGTTACTTCTAAAGTTAATTTTCTGCTCAAGAATAAAGTAAATTAAATCATCAACTTCCTTTCTAAGCCTAAAAACTACGTTTCAAGAAGCCTTAGTTTCCGCTAATCCAACTTTTAATCTACTGCGGCCACTCAAGATACATCTTATTTGGCTGGAAGTTTCTAAAGCGGGTTTTCTACCCAAGAACAAATTAAATTATATCATTAACACTCTTTCTAAGCCTAAAAACTGTGTTTCAAGAAGCTGTAGCTTCAACTTCTAAATTTTTTAATCTACAGCAGCTACTTAAGATATATTTTATCTAATTAGACTTTTTTTTAATTAATTTGAGGTTTTTCTAAACAGGAATAAAGTCGACTGACTTATCGACTGTTTTTCTAAACCTGCAAAATGTATTTGAAGAAATCTTTAGATTATGTGTATAGGTATTTTAATGTACTGCAACATTCTTAAAATATGTTTTTCGGGGTAGTTTTCGGGGTAGTTTTTGATTGTTTTAAGTGATGTATATATGATTTACCAATTTAAGAAATAAGGAAATTAACTCAAAAGATTTAAAAGATGTAAAAAAGGTAAAAAAGAAGAGCACCTTTCATGTCGATTCTATATTATACTTCTGTTCAACTATATTCTGTTCACCTATTAAACTATATTCTGTTAAACTTTTCAACTATATTCTGTTCACCTGTTAAACTATATTCTTTGCATTATAATGGTAATAAGCTTACCTAAGCTATGGATGTCAGGTATTGTGTTATCACAGGTCCAGGCACAGGTCCTATCGAAATTATCATTCCAATATAACACAATACCTGACATCCATAGCTTAGGTAAGCTTATTACCATTATCATGTATAAGAGTCAGGTTGGCCTCAGAGAATATATTAATAAATAAACTATATTCTGTTCAACTGTTCAACTATATTATGTTCAACTGTTCAACTATATTATGTTCAACTGTTCAACTATATTCTTTTCAACCGTTAAACCATATTCTCTTAAACTGTTCAACTATATTCTGTTCAACTATGTTCTTTTTTCGACGCTTTCAACTGCAGAGACATCAGTGCTTAAGAAGCGTTATTATAAAATAATAAAAATATAAATTATTATCAATAAAATAAATAATCAATCGCAGCAAAAGGCCAACTGAGGACAATAAAAGCACCGTAAACTTCACAGTTTCTTAGCTATTTTTACTTTGAGGATCGAAAATTCTTCAGTGTATTGCAGCAAGCTGGTTTAAACATTGAAATATGAAGCTAAGAGAGAAAAGAAATAATAAAAGAAAAATAAAACAAAAAAAAGGGTGAGAAAACAAGGATTTTGTCATTGAACATTAGCTTCCGAGGTCTCCAGACGCGGCCAAAGAGTATGGGACACTTAAAAAAGTGGACACTGGCACTAGTGTAAACAAAAAAACTATCAAGGCCATCTAAAGTTGGCGACTTCGCTAACCTAAAATTGCGAAATACTTGTTTTTTCAGTTACTATCAAATGCAGGGGAGTCTTGTAGTGCATTGTAGTGGGATTGGTCTTAAGTTTGTTATACGGGACCCAGAATTCAAACCTTGCTGTAGCAACACACTGCAGGGCTCGGAATTTCATTCCGATGACGAGATTATGCGAAATCTTCTAGATACTAATCAAAACAAGAAGAAGAAGAAAGTGCAGGGAAGAGTAAAGAGCACAGAATATTGATCCCCAGTAGGCTTATAAGCTTGAAGTCAACTAGCCTACTTACCAAGAGCTAGCAAGACCTGCTTTGTAATTTCGACTATAAAAATTATTGAAAATTTAGATGCCGATTCATTATCACTAACATAGAAACGTCAGCTTTAACCCTGATAATACCAAATATTTTTTTAAAGTTTCGACTTTTTAATGAAGCCGCCGGACGCTACGCTATAATTGGCGCTAGTGGTTTTTAATCTTTATCTTCACATGTTAAATCTCCAAAGATCCAACCTTTTATAAGTCTTCCTTTCTCTTTGGGAGCAGCTTAACTCATTGCACTGTCACGAGGCATCTCAAGAGAGCTATATTATTGTATATATATACAATCCTTGTTGCCATTTATATTGCTATTCAGGTCTACTTTCCTTTATTAATCCCATTCATGTTTTCTTTAGATTGTGCTTTAAATTTCTTCTTTTTAAAGTAAGTAGAACACAGGAGATTTGTACTGATTGATTTTATCTTTCTTCTTGGAAACATCCATTTTTTTTTCTCTTGCTCATCAATCAAGCGGCTGAATTGATTCAGTTTCGGTTACTTTATCCCCTCATTCTTCGACCTGATCATTAGTCTAATTTGTTCGATAAACATGTTTTATAAGACAAAGGATAGAGAGAATCGGAATAATGAGTCAGGGTTGCCACCAGGGTCAGTTCCTAAAGTGCTACAATCGCACAAATATGCGTGCTACAAAGCGATTTTCGGTGCCACTGTAAAAAAAACTGACTGTAATAGTGCTAAAAGTGTTAAAATAGCACTTTCGTGCTACATATGGCAAACCTGAGCACGTGTTACAATGCTACACATAATGAAATAGTGCTAAAATAGTACTTGCGTGGTACAGGTGGCAACCCTGTAATGAGTAGTGGAAACACAAGGACAATGGCTAGTATGATTGTGAATACCAGTAATTAACATTCAGTTGTAAAACATTGGATTCATTATACAGAAATTTGTCATGTTGAACATAGAATTGATATTTGAAATACCAGCAATATTATTTGTATATTGATATTTATGTTTTATAGTCATTGTATTTGAAATTATTTAATGGGTTATGATATTATTTGTATATTATTACTGTTTCTGATATCGAATCAATATTGAACGCTGTGTAGGCCTAATAATATGACATTGAATGTATTTTGATACAATATATTTGACATTATTTTGATACAATTTATTTTAATATTATTTATATATTATTGCTATTTCTGACATCCAATTAGTATTGAACAATATGTAATAATATGTCATTGAATTTTCTTTTTTTTGCTATACACACAAGAATAAGTGATTTTAATTCAGTGAGCGAATCAAAATTCAGAAGATACTGAATTCTCTCATCTTGAATATTGAAATTGTGTATTTATATTATTTGTATAAAATTAATATTTTTAATATCCAATTAACACTGAATAATATGATACTGATTTTTTTTGCTAGAGGCACAGAACAAGTGTTTCAAATCAGTAGGTGATTCAAAATACAAAAATCACTGAATTTTGTCATCTTGAATACGGGATTACTGTTTTTAATAATTGTAATATTATTTGCATTTTGATATTTTGTCTGAAATTATATAATGTGTTTTGATATTATTTGTATATTATCAATATTTTTTAATGAATTAAAATTGAACAATTTGTAATAATATGACACTGAATTTGTGTTATTGCTAATTTGACACCAAATACTCTGAAGAATTCCCTAAAGACCTAAGGCAGGCAGGTCAATTGTCATCAAATACTTTTCAAACATGCGTTCTTCTAAGCTTTGATCTCGCAAAAAAAAGTCATTGAAATCTAACGACAGAACTTTTTACCCACGCCAAGAGGCGGGGATTAGTTCTTATTTATTCCATTCTAAAAATTTGGTGTATTGAATGTTTACAAAGATGGAAGGGGGGCTCTCAATCACCTTATCCTTCCTTGTATATATATTTCTGTTATAACCGAATATATAGCAATAAAGCAGAAATTAAAAACCGACAAATTTTCTTGAACGTTTAGTAAATCCAACCAATTATTGTAAAAATATTCATATCCTAGAAGGTTATATCCCTTATATAATGTTTCCCATTCCAAATTTCAAAATTTAAAAAAAGCAAAAAAAAGCCAGATTCTTGCTAGTTTATTTACTTAATTCATTCACAAAATTTACCGATATTCCAGGTCAGGTATGAAAAAAGTTCCAAAGCTCCCAGTAGCAGAATTCGACAGATTTCTAAAATCTGCTGACACATTAGCAGCACAACTTGTGTCTTTGAGCAAAAAGTATTTTTATATTTAAAATGGAATTCCAGGTTACGAAGCCTGACTGCGAATTTTTTCCAACGCCTTCCAGCGTCCAGGGAACTCCAGCATCGTCAACGCTTTCAAATAAACAGTGCCAGTTTTCCAACTAAAATTGTACTACAAGAAGTTAATTTGTAGTATGTGAACAGCGGATTAAAAATTTACCGTAACAAGAAGAAAAATATGGAGAAAGTAAAACCTAAATATACAGGAAAATCTGTATTGTACCCCCAAAATTCCAAATGTACCTTGCTGCACCTGAACTTCTAATTTGTATCAAAAACAATACAATTGTACCGCGTTGGCAACGCTGTCCGACTCTAAACATATTTCTGTCACAATTATAACCAACTCTACCCTGTATCTTTATTGATTTGTTTGATTTTCCCTGAGTGAACATTTTACATGCATCGTTTTACATAATTTACATAATTAATCATTACCTAATTTACGAGAACTTTATAATTTATTTATTGGTCATGACAATACAGTTTTCCGTAAAATATTAATTAATATAAATACAGCTATGGTGACGCCAGTAGGTTGTGAAAAAATTTGTGGGTTTCACGGGCGGTATTACGGAATTTAAAATAGCAGGGGCAAATCTCCAGCATTTTTATTGGGGGGGGGGGGGGCAAAAGGCGTCCATATCTGGATAGTCAAAGGTCAAGGGATGTATAATATTTTTTCTCCACATTATTAGGGGGTAGGGGCAACTGCCCCCCCCTTGCCACCCACAAACGATGCCCCTGTAAAATAGTATATATGACAAGGTCTTGAGTGTCAAAAGCTTGCTTCTTTGTCAGTAAAGAAATTGTAAACTTGATGTTAGGGAAGTGACGGGGCAGAGGGAGAGCCTCGGGTCCCGAGCACTCTCCCAAAATCATAAATTTCCGAATTTCGGAGCACTTTTTATGGAATTAATTATAGTTTGTTTTTATTATTTCCCCTCCCCGAAAATATTATGTGTATGTGCCTGAATGGGGGAGGGGTAGAGGAACAAAATATTTCCCTTATCTACTATCTATGTATTAGTTTCTCCTACATCAAAAGCTAATTGGTGTAACTGCTCTTTATCAAAAATATGGAGCCCTTCTTTCTTTATCAAAAACACAGAGAGGGTTCAAAGAATAGAGAAGGTTCGCTTTTTGTCTCTGTCGAAAAGAATGAGATTTTAATTTTTTCCTAAAACCTCTAATATTTTCCATGCATTTCGCCTTTTTTCTGCAATTTTCTTGAAATTGCGTTCCCTCCACAGATACAAATCCTGTTACGTGCCTGTCCACAAAGATGGACGTTAGTTAGAGATAAGTTACCATGAGCACTAACCTCTTTTAAAAATAGGTTGTTTTCAAGATATTTCAGGTATAAGCTGTTTATTTAATTTATATACGCTACATGCAAAAATAAATACCAGAAAATGAGGTTTTTTGTTTGCTCAAAACTGTCAAAATAAGTCCCGTTTAAGTAGTAAGGAAAGAAGCATAGGTTATTACTACTAAATAAGTACAAAAAGACAACTTTGCCAAAAACTTTGAACAAAACTAGTGCTTTCACCCTGACTCTACTGGCTAGTTGTTTTTTCATGCTGATAATAATAATATTGCTTTATATAACTGGTAATGTCGGTAACTCTCAGCCAATCACTTCCGAAAAACAAATCATGTGATGTTACGCCATAGGCACCTGGCCTTCAGGCTCAATTCGTTGCTAGCCTACATATGACATGGCATTTATTTGATTTCAAATTTTTTGCTGTCTCCTATAACCACAGATATGGAATCCCAGTGCCAAACGGACATAGACCAGCCCAAAATAACGCCATCCCTTTGCAAAACAGACTAAAAAGACACAAAATATGAAAGTCACCGACTGCTTCACCTCAGTATAACAGTAAAACTAATCATATATCAAATGCTAATAACTTCTGTAGAAAATCACCAAATTAAAGAAGAAAATCGCCAAAAATGAATCCCAAAGGAGTACAAAACACCAAATTTGGTGATAAATCACCAACGGTGGCAATCCAGGGTACCTGAGCTCTAAAGCGAATTTGTTTCCGCTGCACAAGCGAGCAATAAAAGTTTACCAAAATTATGCAGTTTTATTTTTGCATGGAATTGCGATAAACCTATCTACGGTAGCTTTGTCTCACGGCTGGGGATTGGTTTGAAACTCACAGGAAGGCTTTTCCGGTTTGGTGGGTGTAAGGAGATATACCAATGTGCGAAATTGACTGACTGAACATTTTCGGCGGGGGCAGGGGGATCGAGTCGAAACTTTAAGGGAGTGTTTTTTAGGGGGGGATAGGTATGTTAAATTACAATTTTGTGCTTAGGGGAAGGGGTCAGAAATAGTTTTTCACTCTTCATAAAACGAGAATCGGCTACGGCTTTTTGCCCCTTTTAACGTCTGTCATCCCACGGGCTCTTTGTCTAGTTAAAGAGCAAATAAAAAACAGGACTAAACTGTTCATGAGATTATTACTTCTTATTGCACGTTCAATATTGTTCAGATTTATTTAAATTTCATGATTTGTTTATTTTTAATGACACTATGGGTTTCTTATTATTTCAATTAATATAAATGAGTTTTGTTGACGTCAATTGATGACAAAATAATTTGTGGTTTTTACACGAGTGATTAAGGAAAATTAAACTATGACTTTGCTTAATGAAAAACTAATGAAACTTCTTTATTTTACATGGCCAACGAACAGGGTTTCTCGACTAAATAACAATAAGTCATTGACATGATAAGTTAGAGAGAGTTTTAATAAGCTAAAAAAAAGGAAAAAGAAGGTATTTTAGAAGAAATAAAAGACAGGTTTAACACGAATCAATTCATCCAAACAAAAGCAAATCCAAGATTATACCAAGAAAGGATATTCCACGCTGTATTACCTTTGTTATTTGTATAAATAGCAGAATAATCACTAACCATATTATACATAAATTAAATTAAAAATGATTTGGCCTCATTGCATCGCAAACCAATAGTTGATTGCAAATGAATAATTCCTCTCTATATTCCCTTTTCATATTTGTGTAGTGGAAAAGTAGCGTGGTCTTGGTCTTTATTTAAAGGGTAATTCTAGAAATTGCCTCTACATCTACCACTTAAATAAATACCCTTCTAGATCCACCTCTACTCCACCGAAGGGGTATTTAAGGGGAACTTTAGAAAGCAAGAAGGAAAAAGATAAGATCCAGAATATTTTCTTTCAAAACAAGTCTAGTAAAAATCGTAAAATAAACACCACTGTCTTTTACATTCATAGCCTTATGGCATTTACTAACGGCACTATTAAAAACGCCACAAATTTTACAGCCAGTCAGTTCTGCACTATAGTCTCACTAATTTTGCTTGTCATCCTGGTTTTAACTTCTGGGTTAGCAGGGGGGGGGGGTAGAGGATGTTGGTGCTTAGAACTGCCAAGAGTAGACTACCCGAAACGCGTCAGTAGAAAACGACGACCTCTAAGGGTGGCAATCTTCGAAAACTCAAAAGCAGATCTATAATCATCAAATTACAAAAAAAGGAATCTAAGAAAAGAGTACCAAGGATATCGAAGTAGTCAAATTTACAGCAAAAATATTAAGGAGTAGCAGCATTACTATTGGGCGAGAGTGTCGTTTAATTGTTTTACCGTTTCTTGTCATATTTAGAATGGTTGATATGATTATCTACTGTATATTTTAAATTCACTGATGATTATTTGGGTTAATTTTTACCAATTGCGGCTTGATGCAATGATGTTCATATTGCTCATGTTTGTTCAGTATTTGCGAGCTCAAAAAAAAACATATCGCGTACCTGCACTGCAGTGTATAATAGTTTTTCTTTCTGGATTTTTGTAATTTGTTCTCAGAGCTGATTTAGATCTTAGCTCCAGAGTTCGTCACTAAACCATGATGTAGCCTATAACTGCTAAGTTTATGTGTATTTCTTCTTTTTTTGCACTTATTGCTCCGTCTTTTACTTTTTTTGTATAACAGGTTTTCTAATAAATAATAATAATTACTACTATAAAACAAATTATTGCGTTGGTGGATTATGCATTAATTCATTTATTTGATCTTTATTTATCATTGTCATCCTATAAAACTTCTTTCTTAAAAACTTTTTCGCATGCAGATCAATCGTGATATGTGTGTATGTGTTGCATTACCATTATTTTTGTGCGTATATTACCATTATAATATATTATTTATTATAAAGTCAATATTTATCATAATTGTTTAATATTGCAATTTTGTTTTGTACTGAGCTTTTATTCTCTTTTCATTTGATAAAATTATAAATAAAATGAAAATATTTTTCATAAAATAAATTTATATACTTCAACAAAGCAACAATATACAACGTCTTGAGAAAATCCCAAATGACAAGAAAAACATACCCGAACTTCTTCTTGATCTTCCAGCTCTTTCGCTCTATGAGCTGCATATTCCTTCTCTAGTTTCCTCATCCTCTTCGCGCTATACTTAAAACCATAGGCTAAATTCATAAAGCCATCAATTTGAGCATCAAACTTCTGAGGTGTTTCCTTTTGAAAGTACTTTAGCATCCCTTCCATATCCAGTGAAAGCAAGTCCTGTTTTCCGGATTGAAGGATAGCTAGGGAGACGCGAAAAATAACTTCTAAGCCGTCAACTAGGAAAGCATCCATTACCCTGTATAAAAAAAAAAACATGTATAGAAAGCTTTCAGACAAGACTAGAGAAAAAGGTACAATAAATCATCGTTGGTTTACAAGGGGGTGATATGAAAAATGATTATCTGCTTATCTTTGTTATCGAAGCGTCAAAAGAGAATAAAACGGGGAAGAAAAAGCAAATAAAAAAAATTTTTAAGAAGGCAAAAAAAGCTTTCGATTACAGCATATATCATTGCACCAGCATACTAAATCCCGGACCAACTTTGGTAACAAACCAGAAGCTATGAAATGCAAAATTTTAAGCAAATAAGGATTGCGGTGAGAGAACAGTGTTGAAAGGATAAACAAGTTTAGAAAACTTTGAGACGCGACTAGGGAAAAGATCCAGTAAATCAGCATTGATTTCACACGCCTTCATATGAAAAAAATGATTAACTATCTCTTCTTTTGTTATCGATGTGTTGAGAAGATGAGAATCGATGACAATGAGGAACTAAAAGCAATAAAAATAAAAAAAGAAAGGCAAAACATGTGTTTTGCCTTTGAGAAAATGGGATGTGTTGAGAAGATGAGAATCGATGACAATGAGGAACTAAAAGCAATAAAAATAAAAAAAGAAAGGCAAAACATGTGTTTTGCCTTTGAGAAAATGGGATGTGTTGAGAAGATGAGAATCGATGACAATGAGGAACTAAAAGCAATAAAAAAATAGAGGCAAAACGTATTAAAAATAGAGGCAAAACGTATTAAAAATAGAGGCAAAACGTATTAAAAATAGAGGCAAAACGTATCAAATATTATTTGATGAGATCAATAAATCCTGAAATTATATTTGCTAACAAACAAAACACTGAGAAGAAAAACCAACCATAAATAGGATCAGTGACGGATCCAGAAGGAGGGGCGCCCCCCCCAACGTAGTTGTAGATTTGGGGTTTGGGTTGGGACCTCTTGCTCCGTCAGAGGCGGATCCAGGATTTTTTTTAGGGAGGGGCGCAAAATAGGTTGATCCGATAAACTTGCGTTAGGAGCAAGTTTAATTGACGCAATCTTGCGTTAATTAAGTAAATTGTACTACTTTAGACTACGTTAGGGGAGGCGCGCCCCCTTCACCCCTCCCCTGGATCCGCCACTGTGCTCCGGTTGGAGTTTGGACACTGCAACACTTTAAAGTTATTTTTCGTAATTGGTTTATAATACTTGAGTTATAAATAAGTTTTTAACTATTAAGACTGTTCCTTTTTGCAAACAAGTTCGAAACAAAGTTTCAGTTACTCTGTGTGGTCTCTGTTATACTTTCCTGATGACGCGTATCGCCTAAAATTATTTATTTAAATTTAGATTTATGACAAGAACCTGTCCGTATTACCAGAAAAGCCAACTGGGAGGGTGAAAATCTTCATTTCATATTAAAAAGAAGGGGAAACTCAAAATCATAACTACTTTAGGCTGTCGAAATAATATTTCAGGATTTTGCTCTCACAACAGGGCTGAAAAAAATAATATTTAAACTTCTTTTTACTATCAAAAATTGGTTTTCGAGTCTTGCTATGGCACAGAGGGGAAGAAATTGATATCATTAGTTTTTTTTGGCAGTCATAAAATTTGGTTTCTTTTTTTGTGAAGCGGGGTGGTTTTTACAACATTGTTGTTTTTTTGGGGAGTTTGTACAAAAGAAAGTAAATGCAAGAGACAAGAATATTATTAATTTACATTTTGGATTTCGATTAGAAAAAAGTGTCCACTTTACTCTCAATTTTCATCTAATTAAAGTTATGGGTTACATGACATATCACTACCTCTGTTCATACTAAAACATTAGAATAAAGGCAAAAATCTTAAGGAATATCTTAATTTGAATGAAGGTTCGTATAAGTATGCACTTAAAACTAAGTATATGATTCGAAATACTCTTTTAAAGGTCGGAGTAATCATTCAAGTAACATAGATTTTCAAAAAATTGTTTATAAAAGAAGGCAAATAACTGTTTTTATTTTTTTTTATCTAGCCGGAATAGAGGGGTCTCTGAATTCTCAGTCTAAATCAGTGGAATGGTATCGATTTTTTTAAACATTTACTAATGACATGTTGAAAAAAAGTGGAAATTCACAACGGAAATGGAATGCAACTACAATATTACTTCAGAATTTATCACCTTCTCAATACTAACCAGACACAAAATATAGTTATGTTTTTGTATAAGGACTTGTTTATGTTTTGTATAAGGACTTGCCCTTATATTTGTATAAGGACTAAAATTTTATATACGGCTATATATACAGCTGAGGATTTCTATGCTTATTTTGGTACATGCCATCTTATCATATTTCCAAGATTATTAGTCTATGAATCAAAGTTTTCAGGACAATTCTCTGACTTAGTGCTAAATTTTGACCGAATATCAATTTTTTATCTTTGTGCTCAACAAAAATATCGAGATTTAAAAGTTTGAATTGAATACCTAAAAATTTCAAAATGAAAAAAAAAATTATTAAAAATCTACCACAGCTTGAAACCCTGAGAATTTAAATCACCAATCTACACCTATCAAGTGCAAAAATAATAAATACATCATTATTCATTTCTTTAAGGGGTATTTGGAATCATATACTTAGTTTGAAGCCCATACATACATGCATCTTTATTAGAGTTAATATTTTTCTGGATGAATAGATGAATAGATATGGATTTATTTTCGGATGAATAGAAGAGAAGATACAAACGAAGAGCTCTAAACTAGAGAAATTGACTTTTTTTTATAAAATTGTGAATTCTATAGTTTAAGCAAAATATATCGAACTTTAAAAAGTGGAAAGATACGCTATATTGCTATGAAAAGCGAAATTTTGATTTGTAACTTTTTGAGATTTCGTCAAAGTTAACACTGTTCATTAAAACACCATTTCTAAAAAGAAATAGTGATTAGCTAATGTCTACTTGCCTATGCTTAAAACCCTTGTTTTAAATGTCTTCTATGTATTTCTATTTCTTTATTCAATGTTTCTTTTTACACCCCTAAACGAACTAATATTTATTGCTTAATCTTTTACGCATATACGATTGTATCTTAATCCTCATTTCCTACTCTTCATTACTATCATAGTTATAAGCGATGCCATATAGTTAGGCGACATACTAAATGGTTTGACCAATACAATTAGTCACAAAGAATGCATGACTCCAAAAGATGGTTGAAGACTAATTTTTTTTACAATACAAAGCTTGAATAACTCACTATAATGGGCTGGAGTATACAGACTAAAAATTATGCAGAAAATATTAAATATAAAATTTTTTGTATATAGTGAACAGAATTTATTTTTTTTATGGCGGGTTGGTTTTTATAACTTTATATGTTTTGTATCAATATTTTTACGTCATTTTAATTTCAACTGATATATTAGAACTTAATCCTCACCAGATTTTAGATTAAATTTGCGACCATATTCACTACCTACCTACGACGTATGGTTCCCTTTAAATTACTGATATTTCTTTGTTTGCCAGTTTATCAGAGCAACCTATTATGCCCCCCCCCCCCAAAAAAAAGAAAAAAACTGGATCCGCTCTTGAATAGGATAAGACTTTTAGAAAAGAAAAACAACTTTAGGAAGCTTTAAGAGAAGAGTAGGGAAAGTGTTAAATAACTTCATTTATTTAAGAGGGGTAGATACGAAAAATGATTAGCAGTAGAGATGGGGGTGCTACTCCGGTACCCACACCATATATGGGCATAGAGTCATTAGGGAGAATGATTGCGTAATCGGTCAATGACCTCTTTCTCCAGGTGTGTTTTTGGCACGCTCTTAGCGAAGGTCAATGTTGTTATTGTTTCCGAGGCAAAATGCCAAGGTCAATGTTGTTGTTGTTCGAAGCAAAGTTAATGACATTTCCTTCCTGTTCGAGGCAGATGTTATGATCCGGAAATAGTATTTGTTGTTGTTATTCGAGCCAGATGTTATGAGGTTCCGTGAAACAGTTAATGACATTTCCTTCCTCTTCGAGGCAGATGTTATGATCCAGAAATAGTATTTGTTGTTGTTATTCGAGCCAGATGTTATGATCCAGAAATAGTATTTGTTGTTGTTTCCGAGCCAAATGTTACGAGTTCCCGGGAAACAGTTAATTAATGTCTGACAGATGACGTCAAGTTAATTAATGTCCTTGCATTTCCAAAGAGAATTGTCACCGAGAAACAGTTAGATCACACATGATGTCATGATTGATTGATTGACACAAAAGGGGAATTAATTTGTTGTTCTATAGAGAATTGATTCATGAAAGGGGAATTAATTTGGAGTTCTAACAAGAGAATCGTTTCCGAGGCAGATGTTTTGATCTTAGCGCGTGAAAAGGTTTCCAAATAATTTGAAATGCATTAGCGCAGAGATGCCAAACAAAAGGAACATGCTGAAATTCCGTTGGGGGGGTAATTTTGGCGAAACCGTTTTAGCTATTTTATGGAATTATTTCGGCGAAACACTTAGAGACATTATAAAATATGATTTTTGAAGAGATTTTGGAAGAGGTTTTGAGTGTGGTCGTTATAATACACAAGTTTCAATTGAACAGTGTTGTGAGGTCCTCTACCCCAACCCCAAAGGTTCCGATCCCTCTACCCCAACCCCGAAGGAAGCCACCGGTCTTCAAAGGTCCACTGGGCTCCCAAAGGGCCCCCGGCTCTCAAGGTTCCCCCAGACCCCCCCCGGGGCCCAAAGGGCCCCTCCCCCCTTTGGCCCCCCAAAGGAGCCCCTCTCCCTCCATCTCCTCCCTCCTCCTCCTCCTCCCATCCCCTCCTCCTCCTCCTCCTCCTCCTCCTCCCTCCCTCCTCCCTCCTCCCCTCCTCCCCTCCCCTTCCCTCCCCTATTTCTTATACTTTTTTTGTGCACTGAGACACAGAACGACCCCCTCCCCCGGCCCCTCCCCCTCCAAAGGTCTGATTTTTCAAAGTTCATTTTGAATTTCTTTCGTTGAAATGCGAGAGTTGGAATATTTCAGTAGTGTTTGATTGTGGTTTACATTGACACAGTTACATTTTCTTGATTTTTCAAAGTTCATTTTGAATTTTTTTCGTTGGAATGCAAGAGTTGGAATGTTTCAGTAGTGTTTGGTAGTGGTTTACCTTGCCACAGTTACATTTTCTTGATTTTTCAAAGTTCATTTTGAATTTCTTTCGTTGAAATGCAAGAGTTGGAATATTTCAGTAGTGTTTGGTTGTGGTTTACCTTGTCACAGTTACATTTTCTTGACTTTTCAAAGTTCATTTTGAATTTCTTTCGTTAAAATGCAAGAGTTGGAATATTTCAGTAGTGTTTGGTTGTTGTTTACCTTGTCACAGTTACATTTTCTTGATTTTTCAAAGTTCATTTGAATTTCTTTTTTTGAAATACAAGATTTGGAATACTTCAGTAGTGTTTGGTTGTGGTTTACCTTGTCAAAGTTACATTTTCTTAATTTTTCAAAGTTCATTTTGAATTTCTTTCGTTGAAATGCAAGAGTTGGAATATTTCAGTAGTGTTTCGTTGTGGTTTACCTTGTCACAGTTACTTTTTCCTGATTTTTCAAAGTTCATTTTGAATTTCTTTCGTTGAAATGCAAGAGTTGGAATATTTCAGTAGTGTGATGTTGTAGTTTACCTTGTCACAGTTACATTTTCCTGATTTTTCAAAGTTCATTTTGATTTTTTTTTCTTTGAAATGCAAGAGTTGGAATATCCCAGTTGTGTTTCGTTGTGGTTTACCTTGTCAAAGTTACATTTTCCTGATTTTTCAAAGTTCATTTTGAATTTCTTTCGTTGAAATGCAAGAGTTGGAATATTTCACTAGTGTTTCGTTGTGGTATACCTTGTCACAGTTACATTTTCTTGATTTTACAAAGTTCATTTTGAATTACTTTCGTTGAAATGCAAGAGTTGGAATATTTCAGTAGTGTTTCGTTGTGGTTGTCCTTGTCACAGTTACATTTTCTTGATTTTTCAAAGTTCATTTTGAATTTCTTTCGTTGAAATGCAAGAGTTGGAATATTTCAGTAGTGTTTGGTTGTGGTTTACCTTGTCACAGTTACATTTTCTTGATTTTTCAAAGTTCATTTTGAATTTCTTTCGTTGAAATGCAAGATGAATTAGAGACGTGGTGATATTTCGAGTACTTTTTCGACTTTTGTAGGATTTCCTTAGATGAAAGACTTGATATAAAGGTTCTCCCTTGGATTATATCAAAATTTTCAACTTTCAAAGTGGTGAATTTCTTTCATTGAAATGCAAGAGTTGGAATATTTCAGTAGTGTTTGGTTGTGGTTTACCTTGTCACAATTACATGTTCTTGATTTTTCAAAGTTCATTTTGAATTTCTTTCGTTGAAATGCAAGAGTTGGAATATTTAAGTAGTGTTTGGTTGTGGTTTACCTTGTCACAGTTAAATTTTCTTAATTTTTCAAAGTTCATTTTGAATTTCCTTCGTTGGAATGCAAGAGTTTGAATATTTCAGTAGTGTTTGGTACTGGTTTGCCTTGTCACAGTTAGATTTTCTTGATTTTTCAAAGTTCATTTTGAATATTTTCGTTGAAATGCAAGAGCTGGAATATTTCAGTAGTGTTTGGTTGTGGTTTACCTTGTCAGAGTTATATTTTCTAGATTTTTCAAAGTTCATTTGAATTTCCTTCATTGAAATGCAAGAGTTGGAATATTTCAGTAGTGTTTGGTTGTGGTTCACCTTGTCAAAGTTACATTGTCTTGATTTTTCAAAGTTCATTTTGAATTTCTTTCTTTGAAATGTACGAGTTGGAATATTTCAGCAGTGTTTGGTTGTGGTTTACCTAGTCACAGTTACATTTTCTTGATTTTTGAAAGTTCATTTGAATTTCTTTCGTTGAAATGCAAGAGTTGGAATATTTCAGTAGTGTTTGGTTATGGTTTACATTCTCACACTTACATTTTCTTGATTTTTCAAAGTTCGTTTTGAATTTCTTTCGTTGAAATGCAAGAGTTGGAATATTTTAGTAGTGTTTGGTTGTGGTTTACCTTGTCACAGTTACATTTTCTTAATTTTTCAAAGTTAATTTTGAATTTCCTTCGTTGAAATGCAAGAGTTGGAATATTACACTAGTGTTTGGTAGTGGTTTACCTTGTAACAGTTACATTTTCTTGATTTTTCAAAGTTCATTTTGAATTTCTTTCGTTGAAATGCAAGAGTTGGAATATTTCAGTAGTGTTTGGTTGTGGTTTACTTTGTCAGGGTTACATTTTCTTGATTTTTCAAAGTTCATTTTGAATTTCCTTCGTTGAAATGCAAGAGTTGGAATATTTCAGTAGTGTTTGGTTGTGGTTTACCTTGTCACAGTTACATTTTCTTGACTTTTCAAAGTTCATTTTGAATTTCTTTCGTTGAAATGCAAGATCTGGAATATTTCAGTAGTGTTTGGTTGTGGTTTACCTAGTCATAGTTACATTTTCTTGATTTTTCAAAGTTCATTTTGAATTTATTTCATTGAAATGCAAGAGTTGGAATATTTCAGTAGTGTTTGGTTGTGGTTTACCGTGTCACAGTCACATTTTCGTGATTTTTCAAAGTTCTTTTAGAATGTCTTTCGTTGAAATGCAAGAGTTGGAATATTTTAGTAGTGTTTGGTTGTGGTTTACCTTGTCACAGTTACATTTTCTTGATTTTTCAAAGTTCATTTTGATTTTCTTTCATTGAAATGCAAGAGTTGGAATATTTTAGTAGTGTTTGGTTGTGATTTACCTTGTCACACTTACATTCTCATGATTTTTCAAAGTTCATTTTGAATTTCTTTCATTGAAATGCAAGAGTTGGAATATTTCAGTTGTGTTTCGTTGTGGTTTACCTTGACACAGTTACATTTTCTTAATTTTTCAAAGTTCGTTTTGAATTTATTTCGTTGAAATGCAAGAGTTGGAATATTTCAGTAGTGTTTGGTTATGGTTCACCTTGTCACAGTTACATTTCCTGATTTTTCAAAGTTCATTTTGAATTTTTTTTCGTTGAAATACAAGAGTTTGAACATTTCACTAGTGTTTCGTTATGGTTTACCTTGTCACAGTTACATTTTCATAATTTTTCAAAGTTCATTTGAATTTCTTTCGTTGAAATGCAAGAGTTGGAATATTTCAGTAAAGTTTCGTTGTGGTTTGCCTGTCACAGTTACATTTTCTTGATTTTTAAAAGTTCATTTTGAATTTCTTTTGTTGAAATCCAAGAGTTGGAATATTTCAGTAGTGTTTGGTTGTGGTTTACCGTGTCACAGTTACATTTTCTTAATTTTTTAAAGTTCATTTTGAATTTCTTTAGTTGAAATACAAGAGTTGGAATATTTCAGTAGTGTTTTGTTGTGGTTTACCTTGTCACAGTTGACATTTTCTTCATTTTTAAAAGTTTATTTTGAATTTCTTTCATTGAAATGTAAGAGTTGAAATATTTCAGTAGTGTTTGGTCGTGGTTTACCTTGTCAGAGTTACTTTTTCTTGATTTTTCAAAGTTCATTTGAACTTCTTTCGTTGAAATTCAAAAGTTGGAATATTTCAGTAGTGTTTGATTGTGGTATACCTTGTCACAGTTACATTTTCATGATTTTTCAAAATTTCATTTTTAATTTACTTCGTTGAAATGCAAGAGTTGGAATATTTCAGTAGTGTTTGGTTGTGGTTTACCTAGTCACAGTTACATTTTCTTGATTTTTAAAAGTTCATTTTGAATTTCTTTCATTGAAATGTAAGAGTTGGAATATTTCAGTAGTGTTTGGTTGTGGTTTACCTAGTCACAGTTACATTTTCTTGATTTTTCAAAGTTCATTTGAATTTCTTTCGTTGAAATGAAAGAGTTGGAATATTTCAGTAGTGTTTGGTTGCGGTTTACCTTGTCGCACTTACATTTTCTTGATTTTTCAAAGTTCATTTTGAATTTCTTTCGTTGAAATGCAAGAGTTGGAATATTTTAGTAGTGTTTGGTTGTGCTTTACCTTGTCACAGTTACATTTTCTTAATTTTTCAAACTTCATTTTGAATTTCATTCTTTGAAATGCAAGAGTTGGAATATTTCACTAGTGTTTGGTAGTGGTTTACCTTGTCACAGTTGCATTTTCCTGATTTTTCAAAGTTTATTTTGAATTTCTTTCATTGAAATGCAAGAGTTGGAATATTTCAGTAGTGTTTGGTTGTGGTTTACCTTGTCAGAGTTACATTTTGTTGATTTTTAAAAGTTAATTTTGAGTTTCTTTCGTTGAAATGC
This sequence comes from Artemia sp. Qi Xiang Cuo, assembly GCF_049724085.1. Taxonomy (NCBI): domain Eukaryota; kingdom Metazoa; phylum Arthropoda; class Branchiopoda; order Anostraca; family Artemiidae; genus Artemia; species Artemia sp. Qi Xiang Cuo. The sequence continues at coordinate 9,613,870 of NC_142811.1, forward strand.
ATGAGTTGGAATATTTCGGTAGTGTTTCGTTGTGGTTTACCTTGTCACAGTTACATTTTCCTGATTTTTCAAAGTTCATTTTGAATTTCTTTCGTTGAAATGCAAGAGCTGGAATATTTCAGTAGTGTTTGGTTATGGTTTACCGTGTCACAGTCACATTTTCTTGATTTTTCAAAGTTCATTTCGAATTTATTTCGTTGAAATGCAAGAGTTGGAATATTTCAGTAGTGTTTGGCTGTGGTTTACCTTGTCACAGTTACATTTTCCTGATTTTTCAAAGTTCATTTTGAATTTCTTTCATTGAAATGCAAGAGTTGGAATATTTCAGTAGTGTATGCTTGTGGTTTACCTTGTCACAGTTACATTTTCTTGATTTTTCAAAGTTTATTTTGAATTTCTTTCATGGAAATGCAAGAGTCGTAATATTTCAGTAGTGTTTGGTTGTGGTTTACCTTGTCAGAGTTACATTCTCTCGATTTTTCAAAGTTCATTTTGAATTTCTGTCGTTGAAATGCAAGAGTTGGAATATTTCAGTAGTGTTTGGTTGTGGTTAACCTTGTCACAGTTACATTTTCTTGATTTTTCAAAGTTCATGTTGAATTTCTGTCGTTGAAATGCAAGAGTTGGAATATTTCAGTAGAGTTTGGTTGTGGTTTACCTTTGTCATGGTTACATTTTCTAAATTTTTCAAAGTTCATTTTGAATTTCTTTTGTTGAAATGCAAGAGTTGGAATATTTCAGTAGTGTTTGCTTGTTGTTTACCTTGTCACAGTTACATTTTCTTGATTTTTCAAAGTTCATCTGAATTTTTTTCCTTGAAATGTAAGAGTTGGAATATTTCAGTAGTATTTGGCTGTGGTTTACCTTGTCACAGTTACATTTTCTTTATTTTTCAAAGTTCATTTTGTATTTCTTTCATTGAAATGCAAGAGTTGGAATATTTCAATAGTGTTTGGTTGTGGTTTACCTTGTCACAGTTACATTTTCTTGATTTTTCAAAGTTCATTTTGAATTTCTTTCATTGAAATGCAAGAGTTGGAATATTTCATTAGTATTTGGTTGTGGTTTACCTTGTCACAGTTACATTTTTTTAATTTTTCAAAGTTCATTTTGAATTTCTTTCGTTGAAATGCAAGAGTTGGAAGATTTCAGAAGTGTTTGGTTGTGGTTTACCTTGTCACACTTACATTTTCATGATTTTTCAAAGATCATTTTGAATTTCTTTCGTTGAAATGCAACAGTTGGAATATTTTAGTAGTGTTTGGTTGTGGTTTACCTTGTCACAGTTACATTTTCTTGATTTTTCAAAGTTCATTTTGAATTTCTTTCGTTGAAATGCAAGAGTTGGAATATTTCAGTAGTGTTTGGATGTGGTTTACCATGTCACACTTACATTTTCTTGATTTTTCAAAGTTCGTTTTGAATTTCTTTCGTTGAAAAGCAAGAGTTGGAATATTCCAGTAGTGTTTGGTTGTGGCTTACCTTGTCACAGTTACCCTTTCTAGATTTTTCAAAGTTCATTTTGAATTTCTTTTGTTGAAATGCAAGAGTTGGAATATTTCAGTAGTGTTTGCTTGTGGTTTACCTTGTCACAGTTACATTTTCTTGATTTTTCAAATTTCATCTGAATTTCTTTCCTTGAAATCCCCCCCCCTCCAAACTCAAAAATTTCTAGGAACGTATTTTCATCATATTTAAATATTTACCTACGTACGCATCACTTAGGTTAGTTTAGATTAGAGACGGACAAAAAGTTAGGTGTATGGTTAGGTTAGGTTAGATTATGTTAGGCGGTACGTAGGTTAGACTAGTTAGCCTACGTACCTAGTACATAGTCTAACCTAACCTAACCATACACCTAACTTTTTGTCCGTCTCTAATCTAATCTAACCTAAGTGATGCGTACGTAGGTAAATATTTAAATATGATGAAAATACGTTCCTAGAAATTTTGAGTTTGGAGGGGGGGATTTCAAGGAAAGAAATTCAGATGAACTTTGAAAAATCAAGAAAATGTAACTGTGACAAGGTAAACCACTAGCAAACACTACTGAAATAGTCCAACTCTTGCATTTCAACAAAAGAAATTCAAAATGAACTTTGAAAAATCAAGAAAGTGTAACTGTGACAAGGTAAGCCACAACCAAACACTACTGAAATATTCCAACTCTTGCTTTTCAACGAAAGAAATTCAAAACGAACTTTGAAAAATCAAGAAAATGTAAGTGTGACATGGTAAACCACATCCAAACACTACTGAAATATTCCAACTCTTGCATTTCAACGAAAGAAATTCAAAATGAACTTTTAAAAATCAAGAAAATGTAATTGCGACTATGTAATCCACATCAACGCAATACTGAAATATTCCAGCTCGTGCATTTCAACGAGCGAAATTCAAAATGATCTTTGAAAAATCATGAAAATGTAAGTATGAAAAGGTCAACCACAACCAAACACTACTGAAATATTCCAACTCTTGCATTTCAACGAAAGAAATTCAAAATGAACTTTGAAAAATGAAGAAAATGTAACTGTGACAAGGTAAACCACAACCAAATACTACTGAAATATTCCAACTCTTGCATTTCAATTAAAGAAATTCAAAATAAACTTTGAAAAATCAAGAGAATGTAACTTTGACAAGGTAAACCACAAACAAACACTATTGAAATATTCCAACTCTTGCATTTCAATGAAAGAAATTCAAAATGTACTTTGAAAAATCAAGAAAATGTAACTGTGACAAGGTAAACCACAACCTAATACTAGTGAAATATTCCAACTCTTACATTTCAACGATAGAAATTCAAAATGAACTTTGAAAAATCAAGAAAATGTAACTGTGACAAAGTAAACCACAATCAAACACTACTGAAATATTCCAAATCTTGCATTTCAACGAAGAAATTCAAAATGAACTTTGAAAAATCAAGAAAATGTAAGCTGTGACAAGGTAAACCACAACCAAACACTACTGAAATATTCCAACTCTTGCATTTCAACGAAAGAAATTCAAAATGAACTTTGAAAAATCAAGAAAATGTAACTGTGACAAGGTAAACCACAACCAAACACTACTGAAATATTCCAACTCTTGCATTTCAACGAAAGAAATTCAAAATGAACTTTGAAAAATCAAGAAAATGTAACTGTGACAAGGTAAACCACAACCAAACACTACTGAAATATTCCAACTCTTGCATTTCAACGAAAGAAATTCAAAATGAACTTTGAAAAATCAAGAAAATGTAACTGTGACAAGGTAAACCACAACCAAACACTACTGAAATATTCCAACTCTTGCATTTCAATGAAAGAAATTCAAAATGAACTTTGAAAAATCAAGAAAATGTAACTGTGACAAGGTAAACCACAACCAAACACTACTGAAATATTCCAAGTCTTGCATTTCATTAAACGAAATTCAAAATGAACTTTGAAAAATCAAGAAAATGTAACTGTGACAAGGTAAAACACAGCCAAACACTAATGATATATTACAGCTAATTAAAGAAAACTAAAAATTTTAAAAAAGATAGTTGAAATATAAAGAAAATCTCAATGTTTCAAGGTGAACCCAAATCATACACCTTTGACATTTTCCAACTCTTGCATTTCAACGAAAAAAATTCAAAATAACCTTTAACAATACAATAAAATGTAACTGTGACAAGGTAAACCACAACCAAACACTACTGAAATATTCCAACTCTTGCATTTCAACGAAAGAAATTCAAAATGAACTTTGAAAAATCAAGAAAATGTAACTGTGACAAGGTAAACCACAACCAAACACTACTGAAATATTCCAACTCTTGCATTTCAACGAAAGAAATTCAAAATGAACTTTGAAAAATCAAGAAAATGTAACTGTGACAAGGTAAACCACAACCAAACACTACTGAAATATTCCAACTCTTGCATTTCAACGAAAGAAATTCAAAATGAACTTTGAAAAATCAAGAAAATGTAACTGTGACAAGGTAAACCACAACGAAACACTACTGAAATATTCCAACTCTTGCATTTCAACGAAAGAAATTCAAAATGAACTTTGAAAAATCAAGAAAATGTAACTGTGACAAGGTAAACCACAACCAAACACTACTGAAATATTCCAACTCTTGCATTTCAACGAAAGAAATTCAAAATGAACTTTGAAAAATCAAGAAAATGTAACTGTGACAAGGTAAACCACAACCAAACACTACTGAAATATTCCAACTCTTGCATTTCAACGAAAGAAATTCAAAATGAACTTTGAAAAATCAAGAAAATGTAACTGTGACAAGGTAAACCACAACCAAACACTACTGAAATATTCCAACTCTTGCATTTCAACGAAAGAAATTCAAAATGAACTTTGAAAAATCAAGAAAATGTAACTGTGACAAGGTAAACCACAACCAAACACTACTGAAATATTCCAACTCTTGCATTTCAACGAAAGAAATTCAAAATGAACTTTGAAAAATCAAGAAAATGTAACTGTGACAAGGTAAACCACAACCAAACACTACTGAAATATTCCAACTCTTGCATCTCAAAGACAGAAATCAAAAATGAACTTTTAAAAATCATGAAAATGTATCTGTGACAAGGTAAACCACAACCAAACACTACTGAAATATTCAAACTCTTAGATTTCAACGAAATAAATTCTAAATGAACTAAGAAAAATAAAGAAACATAAACTGTTATACGCTAAACCAGAACCACACACTACTGAAATATTCCAAATCATGCATTTAAACGAAAGAAATACAGAATAAACTATGAAAAATCAAGACAATGTAACTGAGACAATGTAATCCACACCCAAACACTACTGAAATATTCCAACTCTTGCATTTCAACGAAAGAAATTCAAAATGAACTTTGAAAAATCAAGAAAATGTAACTGTGACAAGGTAAACCACAACCAAACACTACTGAAATATTCCAACTCTTGCATTTCAACGAAAGAAATTCAAAATGAACTTTGAAAAATCAAGAAAATGTAACTGTGACAAGGTAAACCACAACCAAACACTACTGAAATATTCCAACTCTTGCATTTCAACGAAAGAAATTCAAAATGAACTTTGAAAAATCAAGAAAATGTAACTGTGACAAGGTAAACCACAACCAAACACTACTGAAATATTCCAACTCTTGCATTTCAACGAAGAAATTCAAAATGAACTTTGAAAAATCAAGAAAATGTAACTGTGACAAGGTAAACCACAACCAAACACTACTGAAATATTCCAACTCTTGCATTTCAACGAAAGAAATTCAAAATGAACTTTGAAAAATCAAGAAAATGTAACTGTGACAAGGTAAACCACAACCAAACACTACTGAAATATTCCAACTCTTGCATTTCAACGAAGAAATTCAAAATGAACTTTGAAAAATCAAGAAAATGTAACTGTGACAAGGTAAACCACAACCAAACACTACTGAAATATTCCAACTCTTGCATTTCAACGAAAGAAATTCAAAATGAACTTTGAAAAATCAGAAAATGTAACTGTGACAAGGTAAACCACAACCAGACACTACTGAAATATTCCAACTCTTGCATTTCAACGAAAGAAATTCAAAATGAACTTTGAAAAATCAAGAAAATGTAACTGTGACAAGGTAAACCACAACCAAACACTACTGAAATATTCCAACTCTTGCATTTCAACGAAGAAATTCAAAATGAACTTTGAAAAATCAAGAAAATGTAACTGTGACAAGGTAAACCACAACCAAACACTACTGAAATATTCCAACTCTTGCATTTCAACGAAAGAAATTCAAAATGAACTTTGAAAAATCAAGAAAATGTAACTGTGACAAGGTAAACCACAACCAAACACTACTGAAATATTCCAACTCTTGCATTTCAACGAAAGAAATTCAAAATGAACTTTGAAAAATCAAGAAAATGTAACTGTGACAAGGTAAACCACAACCAAACACTACTGAAATATTCCAACTCTTGCATTTCAACGAAAGAAATTCAAAATGAACTTTGAAAAATCAAGAAAATGTAACTGTGACAAGGTAAACCACAACCAAACACTACTGAAATATTCCAACTCTTGCATTTCAACGAAAGAAATTCAAAATGAACTTTGAAAAATCAAGAAAATGTAACTGTGACAAGGTAAACCACAACCAAACACTACTGAAATATTCCAACTCTTGCATTTCAACGAAAGAAATTCAAAATGAACTTTGAAAAATCAAGAAAATGTAACTGTGACAAGGTAAACCACAACCAAACACTACTGAAATATTCCAACTCTTGCATTTCAACGAAAGAAATTCAAAATGAACTTTGAAAAATCAAGAAAATGTAACTGTGACAAGGTAAACCACAACCAAACACTACTGAAATATTCCAACTCTTGCATTTCAACGAAAGAAATTCAAAATGAACTTTGAAAAATCAAGAAAATGTAACTGTGACAAGGTAAACCACAACCAAACACTACTGAAATATTCCAACTCTTGCATTTCAACGAAAGAAATTCAAAATGAACTTTGAAAAATCAAGAAAATGTAACTGTGACAAGGTAAACCACAACCAAACACTACTGAAATATTCCAACTCTTGCATTTCAACGAAAGAAATTCAAAATGAACTTTGAAAAATCAAGAAAATGTAACTGTGACAAGGTAAACCACAACCAAACACTACTGAAATATTCCAACTCTTGCATTTCAACGAAAGAAATTCAAAATGAACTTTGAAAAATCAAGAAAATGTAACTGTGACAAGGTAAACCACAACCAAACACTACTGAAATATTCCAACTCTTGCATTTCAACGAAAGAAATTCAAAATGAACTTTGAAAAATCAAGAAAATGTAACTGTGACAAGGTAAACCACAACCAAACACTACTGAAATATTCCAACTCTTGCATTTCAACGAAAGAAATTCAAAATGAACTTTGAAAAATCAAGAAAATGTAACTGTGACAAGGTAAACCACAACCAAACACTACTGAAATATTCCAACTCTTGCATTTCAACGAAAGAAATTCAAAATGAACTTTGAAAAATCAAGAAAATGTAACTGTGACAAGGTAAACCACAACGAAACACTACTGAAATATTCCAACTCTTGCATTTCAACGAAAGAAATTCAAAATGAACTTTGAAAAATCAAGAAAATGTAAGTGTGACAAGGTAAACCACAACCAGACACTACTGAAATATTCCAACTCTTAAATCTCAAAGGAGAACTTTAAAACATAACATTTAAAAATAATTAGAATTTTACTTTGAAAAGGTAAACCACAAAGAGACACTACTGAAATATTAAAACTATTTTATTTAAACTAAAGAACTTCACTATGAACTTCTTAAAATTAATTAAATAGTACAATTTAAAAGTAAAATAAAAACAAAAAACTACTGAAATATTACAACTCTTGCATTTCAACTGAAAGAAATTCAAAATGAACTTTGAAAAATCAAGAAAATGTAACTGTGACAAGGTAAACCACAACGAAACACTACTGAAATATTCCAGCTCTTGCATTTCAACGAAAGCAAATTCAAAATGAACTTTGAAAAATCAGGAAAATGTAACTGTGACAAGGTAAACCACAACGAAACACTACTGAAATATTCCAACTCTTGCATTTCAACGAAAGAAATTCAATATGAACTTTGAAAAATCAGGAAAATGTAACTTTGACAAGGTAAACCACAACGAAACACTACTGAAATATTCCAACTCTTGCATTTCAACAAAAGAAATTCAAATATGAACTTTGAAAAATCAAGAAAA